>NC_135670.1:36551641-36580643 GCF_964188315.1 Podarcis muralis | reverse complement strand
ACAATCGCATTTTAAGATCATAGGTCAAAAAATGGCTTCCTCCATCTACAGTTCTGTCTTCTGGAGTGTTTCTTTGATTTATTATCCTGACATGTTATTAGAATAATGAATTGTGCATTGGTACATTACATTTAACATTGTATACACAGAGGCAAGTTGCATCTGTTAGCTATTAATCAAATATTCAGGAACAAAAGGTTGATTCACAGCATTCTGCATATTTACAGCTAGGATGAAAAGTGTAATAAAGTGTCACAAAAGTTATAGGGAGATAAATTATTGAAATGCATGTATGGACAGACGCTGATGAGTATGGGGTAGATAGAACTGTAGGAATAGTTGGCTCATTGAACAATGGCTGCATATTGATAAAGACAACCCATGTGTAGCTGGCTCTTGAATATACATCTACATTTCTAACAAACTGCTTCCATATTTTCCTGTTAGAAGATGCATAACTTTGGCTCAGCCCAAATGACTCACTGTTGTGTCTCAGTATTTTCTGCAGCGCTGAAGGACACCTTTTCCGTTGAGGTGTTGGCACTAATAATACTACTAATAATAAATAATATATTATTTATACCCCACCCATCTGACTGGGTTTCCCCAGCTACTCTGGGTGGCTTCCAACAAAATATTAAAATACAATAGTCCTTCAGATATTAAAGGCTTCCCTAAACAGGGCTGCCTTCAGATGTCTGCTAAAAGTCTGGTAGTTGTTTTTTCCTTTGACATCTGGTGGGAGGGTGTTCCACAGGGTGGGCACCATTACCAAGAAGGCCCTCTGCCTGGTTCCCTGTAACTTGGCTTCTCACAGTGAGGGAACCACCAGAAGGCCCTCGGAGCTGGACCTCAGTGTCTGGGCTGAACAATGGGGGTGGAGACGGTCCTTCAGGTATACTGGGCCAAGGCCGTTTAGGGCTTTAAAGGTCAGCACCAACACTTTGAATTGTGCTCAGAAATGTACTGGGAGTCAATGTAGGTCTTTCAGGACCAGTGTTATATGGTCTCGGTGGCAGCTCTCAGTCACCAGTCTAGCTGCCGCATTCTGGATTAGTCGTAGTTTCTGGGTCACCTTCAAAGGTAGCCCCACGTAGAGCATATTGCAGTAGTCCAAGTGGGAGATAACTAGAGCATGCACCACTGGCAAGACAGAGCACTTCTCACAAGAATGTTCACTCATTTGTTTAAATGACTCTCACTTGCCCTTAATCACCTTTGGTGGTACCATCATGCAGCTAACTAGGATTGTGCATGATTACCCAATACGATGCTACTTATTGACATCCAATGTGTTGTTGTACATCATGACATCATCATGCTATGATCTCCAATCCGAGGGAAAGACCCACTGTTACTTTTCCCTCCTTTGCGAATTGGTCAACATTGATGTGGAGTGAATATTCAGGCAAATATTTGGTATAATCCTGAATTGTGAATCGCCATTCCAAGCTAGGGAGGAAGGAGAAATTCGATTTTGTTTACATTTTAATGAGAAGTGTCCTAACTCATATGTTTTGAAACAACACACGAGCAGAAACACAATGAGCCATCAAAATCCACACTTCTCTGAATTTGCAATGCAGTTTCCCAGCCAAGTAGTGAGGAAAAAATGTGTACATTAGGGGGTGTATGCATAGAATCCATATATTGGTGAAAATATACAAAAAATAATTGCAAAAATGTGTATATATTTATCAAAGCTACAAACGTGTACATTAGGAGAAATTTGCACTAAAATGTTTAATTTTCATGAGCATTTTTTTATATCTACGTAGCTCAGTTGCTTATCTAACAACACCTTTGTAATAAAAATCTTCTATGGGGAATACACTGCTTATCCATCTTTCCCATAAAGGCAAAAAAGAGAGAGGGGCAAAGATAGGGTATCAAGTTTAATCTACAGTGAGTGGCATTGTTAGGCCAAGAAAGCAATTTATAAATAAGAGTTTGCAATTAGGCTGACCTTCAAAAGTTTTACAAACCTGGCTAAGGAATGCCTAAGTTTCTGTTCTGGAACTTATGCTGATGGACTGCCTTTGTTCCTTGGTAGGACTATTTGTGATGCCAGAGCAGAGCACTTCAATAAGCAAAGCTGGATTTCCAGAATTGGGTAGGGGAAAATGGAAAAATGCCTGAAAGCTATGTCTATACACCCAAGGGAGACCTACAGCTAAATGTTGCAGTGAGGAATGCTGGTCTTCATGGTGTGGGGTGGGATCTTACATTCCCGCCCCAGTTTTCCCCTATTCCACTCACAATTGCCAGAGTGATTGCCACAGTCAATCCCTCTTCACAGGGAACTCTTCCTATTAAATCATCTTCCTGGCCGATCCCCAAACCAAAATCCCATACAGTCATACCTCATGTTACGTTTGCTTCAGGTTGCGTGTTTTTAGGTTGCGTCCCGTGGTGACCCGGAAGTACTGGAAAGGGTTACTTCCGGGTTTCGCCACTCGGCATGTGCAGATGTGCAAAATGACATCACATGCATGCGCAGAAGCAGTGAATCGCAACCCGCGTGTGCGCAGACACGGGTTGCATTCTTTTCAGGTTGCGAATGGGCTTCCGGAACAGATCCCGTTTGCAACCAGAGGTACCACTGTATTATAATATATATATATACACACACACAGTGGTACCTCAGGTTACATATGCTTCAGGTTACATACGCTTCAGGTTACAGACTCTGCTAACCCAGAAATAGTGCTTCAGGTTAAGAACTTTGCTTCAGAACAGAAATTGTGCTCTGGCGGCGCAGCGGCAACAGGAGGCCCCATTAGCTAAAGTGGTGCTTCAGGTTAAGAACAGTTTCATGTTAAGAACAGACCTCCAGAACAAATTAAGTACTTAACCCGAGGTGGTACCACTGTGTGTGTGTGTGTGTGTGTGTGTGTGTGTGTGTGTGTGTGTGTGTGTAACCACACCAGGATAGCAATGCAAGCAGATACAAGAAGCCCCCAACTCTTCCAGATGTTTTGCCAAAGATATTAGTGGAAGTAATGTAGTAGCTGGAGTGCCAACTCTGGAAAGAACGTGAAGCAAATAAAATAAAATTAGAAGCCTTAAACAGATGGGAAGTGAGGTTAGCAATATGTAAACGAAAGGAAAGGGAGGTTAATGGATTTGAAGACTTCTCTCATTAGAAAACAATTTGCCTCCTTGAAGCCTTAGAGATGATGCTGCTTGCTCCCTTGGTTGTCACATGAATAAGTCAATAGCAAGGGAACATAGCAAAAACATCAGACGGTGCCTCGTGCCAAGTCAGGCTACTACTGGTCCATCTAGTTCAGTATTCTCTAGACTTACTGGCAGCAGTTCTCCAGGGTTTTAGGCAGGGCCTTTTCCAGCCCTATCTGGAGATACTTGGGATTGAACCTGGGATTTTCTGCATGCAGAGCAGAGGCTCCATCACTGAGCTATGCCCCTTCTCCAAAGGAAGTTGCTTTTATGGCCATTTATATCATGGGGCCCCTTCATGGATCACTGCCTTGTCGTTGCGAAGGGGCTTGAATAACTCCAAGAAGCTATGAGCTATGCCATGCAGGGCCACCCAAGACAGACAGGTCATAGCTGTGTTCCACCTGGAGAAGGAACTGGCAAACCACTCCAGTATTTTGCCAAGAAAAGTCCATGGACATAAAAAGAGGAGAAGCTTTGAGAAGAAAGTGAGAGTTTTCAAGGTTCACGGGGTCATGGAGAGTCGAACACGACTAAGACGACTAAACAACAACAACAATATCATGGGGAGATGGGAACAATATACAGTTTAAGAGGGGGAAAGTATTGGTAGAAATTGTATCCTTTCCTTAGGTTTCAAATACGAATTGGATGAATTTGCAGCCATGTCTACAAAATCCTCCAAGGCTCACTTTAGCTAGTGTGCAATTTCTTTCTTGTGGGTTCCCCCCTCATTAGCATCATGGTTCTTGTTGTTTTAGGAATGCATGAAGTTAGTCTTCCCCATGCATCCATATTTTGTTCCACAGAAAGTTGTTCTCCCAGCATCTGCCGTGACAGCATGACTTGCACCAGTAGCAGCTGCCGGCCACTGGGACTGGTGTGCCAGAAGATAGGGAGCCCAATAGCAAATGCAGTCAGAGCCTATGACAGAGGGAGCCAGTTGATTCTAGTTTTCTCCCCATCTTCCCCCTTGCTGAGTTCTACAATGTCAAGGATGAGAACGGAAAAAAATGCGCAACCCCACCCTCAGCCAGCCCCCACCCACTTGCAGGAAGGTGAACCTGTTCAAGTAAGTACAGTTTTAACACTTCTTTAGAATGAAGGTCCACTCCAAACGAGTAGAACAAGTCCACTCCAAAATGACAATTCAAAGTTGGTTCACTAAGATTCACTACATCACTGCAGAAGACTGGGCTCACAAATATCCACAAAAAATATTCAAAAGCAAATAACCACATGGATGTTTATTGTCTCCTGGCTAATTCATGTACTAAGTTGAATGCATCCTATTAAGAAAATAACAATAATACTGCAGCCTGGGGAGTTTTTACTTGTATGTGTTGTCGGTCTGCCTTTAAGTTGTTAAAATAACTTGCTATCTCATAACGGAATCAGTAGCAGTAATCAGATCTTCCCTGCTTTCACATTTGTTATCTTCCCTTCTGTTTTTTTTTTTTTAATAAAATTTTTATTTGGTTTTCTGGTTTTATAAAGACAAAACATACTCCAAGGAAAAAAATAAAAAAAAGAAAAAAGAAAAAGACAAAGACAAAAATATGTATAAAATCAACCAATCCCCGTTTCATAAACTTGTTCCCTGACTTCCCCCCACCTCCCCTCGTGCATCCCAGTTTCAAGATTATATCAGCAAGTTGGTTTTCTCCTCTTAACAATGTTATTCATCACCTTATTTTGTAATAAATATTAATTTTCCTAAGTTGGACTTAAGTTCTCTTCCATCGATTTTCATTTTATCTTAATTAAGAGTCCTATTAACCAAACCTAAAAGTCTTAAGAGTTTTTAAGAGTCTCTTCTTCCCTCCCTCCCATCCCCGGTTTTTGTCCCTTCCCAATAAAAGTCCAAGATCGAGTTTCTCAGCCTGGGTTCCTCACGTCCGAGGCTTTCAAATCCCTCTCAGTCCCTCTCCGCCTGTCCCGTTGGTAGTCCTTTATGTCAATCATCAAGTCTGGGAAAAGTTCTTTCACCATCAAAGTGTTTCCTCTTCCCACAAGAGGGTTCAAAGGTAACTGCTGAAGAATTTCCACAAAGTCTATCTCTTCAAGATCAAAGTCCCAACGGAGGCCCCAAGCATATTTCTTTATTTTAGGTTTCTGTATTCCATTTTGTCCCGGGGCCCCCTTCTTCTTCTTCTGTATCTTTCGCAGACTTGTAGTAGATATGTTCCCAGCGTTTCCTTGCTTATATTCCGCAGATGTCAACTTTTGGTTTTTACTTCCCAGGGTTACTTCTTCTTTTTCTTGTTGTTTAGTCTCTTCCAGCTCTGTAGGTATTGTTTCCCATTCAGCTGTGAATTCTTTCTCGTTGAGGTCCTCAATACCAAGAGCAGAGTTGCCTATTCCCAAGGTCATAGTCTCAAGCTGTTTATTCATGGCCAAACTCTGCTCTTGTAGAGTTCCCACCAGTTGAAACATCCTTTCAATTTCCACCAGTAGCTTTCCTTCCACAGCCATTGTATCCATTGTAGTTTCACAGAGTTCCCCCTAGGGGGAATCTGGTTACTTATTAGCCTTTTCACCAACAATCCTTTCACTAATTATTATTACTTTGTTTCCAACGATTTTAACTCAATTGTAACTCGTCTTAGTCCAGAGATGACACTTTTTGCACTTTAAGCCGACCGTTTGACAGCTTTGACAGCTGTCAAACTCCGCAGCTCTTACACAGGCACCAAAGCAGGACGTTCCCGGGCCCGGGAGGGGGGGTTGTTTAAAACAAAAAGAAGGTTCCCAAAACTCCACTCTCCAGCCCAAAATTTCCTTTAGTTAAATCTTGGAAGCTAGTGTCCTTTTTAACTCACCCCACCAGGGGTAGGCTCTCCAGCTTAGCTCTTATGCCGTTGCTTAGATCGTCTGCAAGAGGGGGGGTGCGGACTTCCTTTTAGCACACCCCCCGATCGTCTCCAATTCAAGGTAAAATTTTTATATAGTCCCAATCCGTCTTACTCACGGGTAATTCTTTCAGTCCAAATTTTCAAGGAAGGAAGTCAGCGCTCTCTGGTCCTGGCTCGCGGCTTCACTCCACCGAGGTAGCGATCGACTCTCAGTGCCACGCCACCCCCGTATCCCCTCCGCAGCCTTTAAAAAGGCTCTTTGCGAATCAGGGGGGGCGCTTAAGGCACCCGCCGAGTCTTCAGTCCGCAGGCTTTCGCGCCTGCGGTTTTTAAGGGTCCCCGCGTCGCCGGCGCGGCAAAGACCCATCCTCAGTGGAGCCGGTTCCCTCCGGAGCTCGGAGGGAATCCGCCATTTCCAGATCGCGTCAACCCGGAAGTCGTGTTATCTTCCCTTCTGTATTGTGCTTCAGGCTATGAGCTCCTTAAAATATGCGGTGCAGCAAAGGTGTTGGGAAACTTTTTGGAACCAATTGTGGCAGCTTCTGCCAAGAGCCCTGAAATAAAATAAATTAAGATATTGCACTGGGAATAGCCTCAGAGGCAAAGCCAAGGGGGGGCGGGACACAGCAAAGCATACTGAGCAAATTTGGCAGAGTTGCCAAAACATCCACTTGACCCAATGCAGGAATAGGAGAGAAACACAACGCTGATATCTCAGATATTTGGGTGGAAATTGTTGTGAAGAGGCTGATTATCATAATCCCAAGGCTTGGGGGACACAGAGTAGCTCAGTGGCTGAGCCTGTGGTTCCATACACAACATCTGATCCCCTGAGGTTCTGAAAGTGGGTGATGGGAACGAGCTCTGCTTGAGACCTCGGAGAGCTGCTGTTGGACATTGCTGACGGTACTGAGCTAGACCAGGGTGGTCTAGCCTCTCAGACCAAGTAGGCCACAAGAGTCCTTCAACAAGGAACCTTCCCAGATCGTAAATTAAAGGGTTTGCAGTATAATATTATTTAATATACACAATGAATAGATTTAATATATTTATTTATTAAAGAACATTTAATACACAAACAGATGTGTGCGCTTTCATTAACAACACCCTCCAATAGTTGGAGGAGAACCTAGGGTAGAAAATACTCAGAGAATCTTTTTGGTTTAGTTGTAGCCCTGTCCCCTAGTCTCTATGAGTCAAGTAACTTCAGTGCAGATTCCGTTCCAAAATAGGAAGAAGCTGATCAGTAGTTCTTCATAAAGCTTAGCACAGTCTTGAAGCCTCTGGACAAGAGTGAGAAACCATCAGCGTTTGCTGCTGGGGGAAATGTCCAGGCTGGGGGGAATTGACATGGCCTGGAAAGACATTGACCTGTCTATCCCTAGATAAAAGTAGGTCAAAAGCTTGCAAAACGTACAGCAGACCTACAGTGCAGAGATCTATCTGCTGAGAAGGATGTAGGGCACATAAGAAGTGAGAATTACTTGTAGCAATCTCTTTTAAGGAGGTTGATAGCTATTTCATGTTCGTTTGAAAAGAAAAGACTTCCTGACAATTTTGAGAACTCTCCTCTATTGTTGATGCACAAAAAACAGAATAAATGCATACCCAAATAAAACACGTAGAGTTATAGAATACCTTGAGTTTTTATTTATATTTTGTTTGTTTTTAGCATGTGAAAGATTTGTTGTTGTTCTGAGCTTCAGGATAAATAATAAGCCTTTCATATCCATCTTCGCAGCTGGGAATGTTTCTGGAGAAGATGATTTCTGCACAGAGAATGAAGCATGGAAGTCAATCAGTTCAAGTCTCTTCTTCTTCTTCTTCTTCTTCTTCTTCTTCTTCTTCTTCTTCTTCTGCCTGGTCCCGCCGATACTAAAGTACAGCTAGATTTGATGGACTTGGTCTGCAGCTCAAGAGTGGTGGCAGGAAGGAGCAGGTGCTGGAATAACTAAAGACACAATCACAAGCATTGTATACAGACCAGTTCACATGAGGCATGTTCACGCACATGAAGGAATCTGATAAATCAGCTTTCTCTCATTATTTTATTTAATTTATTGCCTTTATTGAATTTATACCCCACCTTTTCTTCAAGGAGCTCAAGATGGTGTACAGGGTCGTGTCCCCCCCCCCCCCGACTTAACCCCCACAAACACTCTGTAAGGTAGGTTAGACTGGGAGCAAGTGACTGGCCCAAGGTCACCCAGTGAGCTTCATCATGGCTAACTGGGGATTCGAACCCTGGTCTCCCAGGTCATAGTCCAACACTCTAACCACTACACCATACTGACTCTCTTATATATCTGTATCATGGTGTGGGACAACCTGTGGCTCCTGAGATGCTGCTGAACTCCACAGATTAGCTACCGCAGATCTATGTTTATATTAACAAGTGAGGCTTGCAACAAAATGTCGCATTGTGATACGGAACATGGGTGGGGAAGCACAGGCCCCGGGGCCCAATGTGTCCCTCTAGGACTCTCTATCTAGCTCTTGGAACTCTCCCCCCCCCCCGCAGCCATACCCATCTTAGGTTGCCTAAAAGAAATGTGGCCTCAGCATCAAAAAAAGGTTCACTACCCCAAGGTAGGGTGCAAGAGTGTCCCAATCCATAAATGGACAGGCTCACACAAGTCCAAGCTTAGTGCATAAGACAGTAGACATAAAGGTAAAGGAAAAGGTAAAGGACCCCGACAGTTAAGTTCAGTAGCAGAAGACTCTGGGTTGAAGCGTTCATCTCGCTTTACAGGCCGAGGGAGCCGGTGTTTGTCTGCAGACAGTTTTTCCAGGTCATGTGGCCAGCATGACTAAGGCACTTCTGGCACAACGGAACACCAAAACCAGAGCAGCGCATGGAAATGTCGTTCACTTTTCCGCCGGAGCAGTACTTATTTATCTACTTGCACTTTTTGGTGTGCTTTCGAACTGCTAGGTTGGCAGGAGCAGGGACCGAGTAACGGGAGCTCACCCCGTTGCGGGGATTCGAACCGCTAACCTTCCAATCGGCAAGCCCAAGAGGCTCAATGGTTTAGACCACAGCGCCACCTGCATCCCAGACATAAAAGGGCATTCCAAATCGGTGGACAACATGGATGGAAGATCATCTCTTTGGTTTGCTGGACACAGGTTATTCAGAGCTCTGTGGAGGTAGGTGGGGCAGTGTCCCAGTCACCCAAATGAAGCAGCCTCTCCTGAAAGATGGGGTTGGGGTGGACCCTATGGGTGGCAGGAAAACTGAAACGAGCTTCCCAGTCCAGCCCCATGGTACATGGAGAATGGTCTAGGATGAAGACCTTTGCTGGATATACTTTCATGGCAATCAAATCTTCTTCTTCCAAATAAATAAACCATGGCCTTGAAATCAAGCTTGAAAACAATGTTTTGGGGGAGGAACCTTAAGCTATCAAAATCCTCCCCTTAAGCCTTTTTAAGCTATGTGCCATATCACACATTGATTGTTCCCACAGATATTCATATTTCTTTTTCATTTCATCTCGATCACACTGAAATCTGTAAATCCCTTCATTTCTTCCCACTCTCTTCAACTGCCCTTCTTGATTCGATAGAGCCTGGTTTACTGGCGATCACACCTAGCAGGATGGTGGGCAATGGCGCATACTTTTATAGTTCCAATTTCTTTTGAAACTGACTGGATGCTGACTAGATGTACCCACCTCTCCTAAAGTGAGTACACCTCAATACTTTTTGTTTTGCTTTCACAATATTTTTGAAAGGTTCTGGAGTGTAAGTGTTGTGGGATCTCTAGAAGCCATTCCTTGTTTTCTTCATGAAAGATTAGCTGACATGGATAGTGCCCATCTCATTCCTTGGGATATATTGGAACCATTTTCCCCCATGCTGAGAATCTTTGGCTGAGCCCAGGGTGTGTCCATTCTACTCTTGCCCAGATTCAGGAGTGGAATGTAATACATGGAACGGATGGCATCAGGAGTGGGGAACTTTCAACCTGCAGGAATAACTAAATCCACCAGGCCCTCTCTGTTTCACCCGCAAGGTCATCTGGGTCAAGCTACACACACCTGTCCTATGCCTAATGTCATATTTGATGTCAGGTGCACAGCAGGTAAGGAAGGGACTGGGCCACAATGGGGTTTCAAGGCACCAATGATGAGATGAGCAGCAACGCCTGCATAACCCAGTTCATATCACCACGTGCAGCTCTCTCCAAGCACTGAAAATCATCCATGCTTGCTGGGAACTCTGTATGGCATACATTCCAACTGTTAGAATTCCTGCTTCATGATATGATTGCAGTCATGGGATTGTTGTCTTTCACATGACGGTATATGTTTTGACTCCACAGAGTGGGAAGTGAAGGAGACAGGATGTTTGTGTTCCTCTGTTCTGTGAAGTGGGACTATTGTCCTTTGTTTTTTCTCTCTTTGCTGTCTGATGCTAGAAAGAGAGAGAGCCATGTGGCAGTGCTCCGTGTGTGTTTATATGTAAATAAAGTAGATTAGCCAAAATGCTGAGTTGCTGAGGTCTGTCATGCAAGCTGCAAAGACTCTGCGGATCCCTAAGTGTGCCGATGTCTGTTCGCATCGGTCGCTGTGATGTTCAGGCTGAAGAAAGCTTTTGAAGCTCCCAAACGACCAGGAGGGAGAGAACGTACCATGTGTCTCTGGCATGTGTCTCTGCCAGGGTCCTACTTGAGTGTAGGATGAGCTCCTGACACCAACTGCCCCTATTTTCAAGGCACAGTCCCAGAATGACAAAAGGCAGTCTGGCTTCTGATTTGATCCTGAAATATCCCTATTTCCGCCATCAGAGCAGCCGTTGAGCTCAGAGAGGTGGATGAGCCATCACTTGTCTTGAGTGGTGGCAGTGGCACTCTCCATAGTCGCCGGTGAAAGCCACTTTCATTGGGCAGCTCATAGTGGCTGCTGGAGAGTGGGCAAGGAGGAGGAGAGGCTGCTGGCACCGAGGTCCAGCCTCGTGTGACATGCCAGCTCTGAGGGGCAGGCGGAGGGCAGGGCTGTCCTGGGTGGGAAGAAAGCGGGAGCAGAACGGAGCACATGGATTCTTGATTTATTTATTTATTTAAAAAATAATGTTTTGTGCATCTGCGTCTAATCTCTAAAATTTATTTATTGCTGTCTGTTTTTCTTTTTGTAAATCTAACTACATGAGTTTGGCCAAACTGCGGGAGGCAGTGGAAGACAGGAGTGCCTGGCGTGCTCTGGTCCATGGGGTCACGAAGAGTCGGACACAACTAAATGACGACGACAACAACAAATCTAACAAAGAATAAGATAAAATAAAACTGGGATTAACAGGTTTTCTCAGGGTGGTGGAGTGTCTGCACTGTGTCCTGTTTGTGTAGTGGTGGTGGAAATACTCCGTGTTGGGGGAAGCAAAAATGCGGGGGGGGGGGGGCAGTCAAGGGAGGTCAGTTGGGTGTGTGAGAGAAATGTCCCTATTTTCAACTGAGGGATGTGGGAGAGTACGCAAATGTAGTTGGGCTCCGGTTTCCATCAGCCCCAGCCAGCATGGACAATGGTCAGGGTTGAGGAGAGCTGCAGTCCAGCTACATCTGCAGAAGGGCAGGTCCCTCATCCCTAGCCTTAATGCTGACCAATCGTGTCGATGCGTGGTATAAACATGCCTGGAATCAGAGGCGGAGCTAGCTGTTCTGGCACCTGGAGCGGCGCTCATGCTATGCACCCAGTAGGTGGGGCTAGCAGTCCAGGGGGTGGGGCTAACCACCTGTGGGGGTGGAGCGAGCATCCTGGGGGAGGATGTCACCCGCCTCAGGGATGACACCCGGGGCGAACCGCACCCACTGCACCCCCCTTTCTCTGCCAGTGCCTGGAATATCTGAGATAATAAAAACAGGCATTATCATGATGAATTATTGCATCATCATCTCTGGAAGGCTGATATAAATTTGCTAACCCCCAGGCACAACACAAACCTGTGAAAGCTCTTACCTCTTGTACACACATATCACATACCCTCCAACATTTTTCCGATGAAAACAGGAATGTCCCATTCCATAATGATAATTTTACTATCTACACCCCACACATCTTACTGAGTTGCCTCGGCCACTCTGGGTAGCTTCCAACATATATGAAAAACATTTAAAAAATTAAACATTTTTAAAAACTTCCCTATACAGGATTACCTTCAGACAGCTCAGGGGTCAGATAACTCCATACCCTCCAACATTTTTCCAATGAAAATAAGGACATCCTAAGGAAAAGTGGAACAATTCAGGATCAAATCAGAAACTGGGACGGCTTCTCTAAATCAGGGATGTCCCTGGAGAATAGGGATGCGTGGAGAATCTGCTAACAGCTTCCTGTATGTTCATCTTTAAACAAGCATTACATGACAAATTCGGTGTCATTTCATTCATGGGTTGAATTTGTTCCACAAGAGTGCCGCTCAGTTACAGAAAGCATGTTAGTCTCAAGGATCTTCCTCTTTCTCTACAAAGCAACTCTCTTCCTGCAGCGATGCTCAGAGACCTGTGGGGTGTGGCTTACGCCTCCCCTTTCATCTGACAAATGGTGAAATCCTACACAGTCAGAAGGATTTTGCATTGCTTGATCCATGTCGGTCTTCCCCATGCCTTCATATTAGCAAACTCGCTCCAGCTAAAGCCTTTAATCCAAATTATCCATTGTGCTTCAATGAATCCAGAGGGCCTTATTGATTCAACTCCATGTGAGCGAAAAGAACTCTAAGCCTTCACGCATTAGCTGTAATTGTATTTATGTTGCGAGAGAAAGACATGCTTTGATATGAACATACATCATTAAGGGCCTTTCTGATTGGCCCAAAATGCTCACACATAAAATCCATTGTTCTAAGGTCAGTCTAACGATTCCACCCCCAGCCACCCACCTCATGCTTTTTAGTATCTAAGTGAAACTACTGAGTGAGGTCAATTGAAGATTTGGAGTGAAAGCTCATCAATATGCAGATGATAGCCAGTTCTGTTTCTCATTTTCATTCATCACAGCTGAAATGGTGGAAGGGCTAAAATCAGCTCCTACAGATGGTAATGGACTAGGTAGCAAAAAATAAACTGAAATCTGATGCAAGAAGTACTACTTAGTGGGTGAAGTATCAAACCTTCTCTAGAGGAGACTGTGCTTCATCCAAAGCAGCATTCCCCAACCTGGTGCCCTCTGGTTGTTTTGGACTACATCTCCCATCACCCTCAGCTCAGATGTTGTTGGACATAGGCATAGGCAAACTCGGCCCTCCAGATGTTTTGGGACTACAACTCCCATCATCCCTGACCACTGGTCCTGTTAGCTAGGGATGATGGGAGTTGCAGTCCCAAAACATCTGGAGAGCAGAGTTTGCCTATGTCTGGACTACAGCTCCCTCCATTTCTAGCCAGTTTAGCCAATGGTAAGGGAAAAGGGGAGCTGGAGTCCACCCACATTTGGGGATGGATCCAACCAACATTTACACAGGGAGTTGGACTAGATCAGAGGTCAGCAAACTTTTTCAGCTGGGGGCTGGTCCACTGTCCCTCAGACCTTGGGGGGGGGGGCAAACTAAATTTTTTTTTTGGGGGGGGGGAATGAACGAATTCCTATGCCCCACTAATAATCCAGAGATCCATTTTAAATAAAAAGACACATTCTACTCATGTAAAAATAAACAGATTCCCAGACCATCTGTGGGCTGGATTGAGAAGGCGATTGGGCCAGATCCGGCCCCTGGGCCTTAGTTTGCCTACCCATGGACTAGATGAACCTTGTGGTCCCCTTCCACCTCTAAAATTCTTTGATTCTAGCTAGTCCAGCTCCACATAGCCACTTACATCCACTTTATTGTCACCATGAATTGATTTCCGATATTTCTGTCTGATATTGTGTGTCTGTGCCTGGAGCATGTGATTTGATTTATTTATTTATAAAACGAAACAGGCCAAACTTAGCTGGATCTGTCAAGGCAGCGTGCAAATGATGCCCATGTGTTGGAAGACAGCAGCTGGGTCACCATGGAATAGCTTTTGAATCCGAAAAGGTCAGAGGACTAAACAGCTGCTGCCTTTTTCTTTCCTTGGGTATCATCCATTCCAAAGGAAGATTGCCCTAATTATGAATCTGCATGCAGATTAAAAAATGATTAGGATACAATCTACCTTCCCTCACCAATGAAAGAGCAGTGGCAAATAAATGCCTCCTTGTGCATAGAAACTTAAAAGATTTGTCCCTGCACACACACACACACACACACAGACCGAGAGATTTTTGGATGCCAGCTTCATGTCCTCCTGATGATAATTAAAACCCTTGCTGATTTTTCCCCTTTTATTAAGTCCTCTGTCATCCTAGTGCCGATTAAAGGAATGAAAGTGGAGAGTAGGAACTTTAGAATTAATTAACAGCTTTGTTGCTGCCTCACAAACTCAGAGGCAGCTTTAATCAGCTTCCCTCTGTGGGCATCAGCCGAAGGGGGGGGGGGGAATCAAATGGCTTTGTTAAGATGTTTTCTGCAGCCATCAAAATGCTGAACGTGTCTATATTGGCAGGCTGGAATTAGTCTATTTAAAAGCTATTTAAAACTGGAAGAGGGTAGTGGACAGGACAGCCTTCTGTGGCTGAATATTTAGGGTAGAGCTGGCGAACCTTTGTCCACGGAGATGTTGCTGGACTTCAGCTTTCATCATCCATGGCTGGGGCTGATGGGAGTTGGAGTCCAGCAACATCTGCAGTGCAGGTTTGAATCCAGGGAGCTCATTTTCAGGGAAAGGTGATAACAGTAAAACTTGTGGACACCCGAACGGAACGGAAGGTTAGAAGATTCAGGACAGACGAAAGTCCTTCTTCACGCAGTGCATGGTTAAACTTTGGAATCCACTGCCTCAAGAAGTAGAGATGGCCACTATCTTGGATGGCTTTAAAAGAGAAGTGGACAAGTTCATGGAGGATAAGGCTGTATTCCATTGTCAGAGGCAGTAAACCTCTGAATGGTGCTTGCTGGGAATCCCAGGTGGGCAGGTGTCCTCAGGTCCTGCTTTCGGACTTTCTGTAGGCATCTGGTTGGTCACTGTGAGAATACAATGCTGGACTGGATGAGCCATTGGCTTGATCCAGCAGGGCTTTCCCCATGTTTTCGTATGGCTCAGAAGCATAGCTATCAACATTTTCCTTTTTTTAAAGGAAATTCCCTTATTCCGAATAGGATTCCTCGCAAGAAAAGGGAAAAGTTGACAGCTATGCTCAGAAGAAGAGGAAATGATTGCATTCAGAAAGGCCTCGGTTCCATTTGTGGTATCTCCAAGGATAAGAGGGGACATGGATGGCGCTGTGGGTTAAACCACAGAGCCTAGGACTTGCCGATCAGAAGGTCGGCGGTTCGAATCCCAGTGACGGGGTGAGCTCCCATTGCTCGGTCCCTGCTCCTGCCAACCTAGCAGTTCAATAGCACATCAAAGTACAAGTAGATAAATAGGTACCGCTCCGGTGGGAAGGTAAAAGGTGTTTCTGTGCGCTGCTCTGGTTCGCCAGAAGTGGCTTAGTCATGCTGGCCACATGACCCGGAAGCTGTACGCCAGCTCCCTCGGCCAGTAAAGCGAGATGAGAGCCGGAACCCCAGAGTCGGCCACGACTGGACCTAATGGTCAGGGGTCCCTTTACCTTTAAGGATAGGAGATGAATTTGTTTGCTCTGCTTTTCACAGTAGGTTGACCCCCAGCTGACACTCCCAAACTTGCTTATTCATTGGAATGTGACTTCCAGTCAGATGATGAAGCTCTCCAGATTTTGCAATGAATTTCAGTGTGCAAGAAGTGCATACAAAAATCCATATATACTTCTACTACGGTTAGATCATTGTTGTCATCAGACTGGCCTTAAACAAAAGTTCTCAAGTGAGCACCTAACAAAATAAATCATCAGCAGTAAACTCATAAAACCTAAATGCCGCAAGAAGACTCAGTGTCAGAAAATATACTAGTGTGCCCTCCTATACCAAATGGGTCAGATATTTTTTCAATAGGTGATGTCAGCAGTGGGGATGTGTGTATCTCCTAGGGGAGTATTCCACAGCCAGGTAGCCATCACCGGCAAGGTTCTGCTATGAGTCACTATGGCAAGATTAAGTAGGAGGTGGAACTTAATATTTGCACATTTCCTCAGTGAGGGGTCTTAAAAATATGTTTTGGAGTGTGAGAAATTCAAATCTGCTATTATGTTTGTGACTGGTCAATATTTAGCTTGGTAAATGTACATTTGATTAAAAAGCACATAATTTGTTCTTAAAAATTTGTTCTAAAAATGTCAGATAGATAGATGATAGATAGATAGATGACAGATAGATAGATAGATAGATAGATAGATAGATAGATGACAGATGATGATAGATAGATAGATGATAGATAGATGATAGATAGATAGATGATAGATAGATGATAGATAGATATAGATAGATAGATGATAGATAGATAGATAGATAGATATAGATAGATAGATAGATGACAGATGATGATAGATAGATAGATGATAGATAGATGATAGATAGATGATAGATAGATATAGATAGATAGATGATAGATAGATAGATATAGATGATAGATAAAAAAAGGTGAAGAACCCCGACAGTTAAGTCCAGTTGCAGACGACGCTGGGGTTATGGCGCTCATCTCGCTCTTCTGGCTGAGGGATCCAGCGTTTGTCCACAGACAGTTTTTCCGGGTCATGTGGCCAGCATGACTAAGCCACTTCTGGCAAAACCAGTACAGTGCACGCAAATGCCGTTTACCTTCCCGCCGGAGCTGTACCTATTTATCTACTTGCAATTTTTGGCACGCTTTTGAACTCCTAGGTTGGCAGGAGCTAGGACTGAGCAATGGGAGCTCACCCCGTTGCAGGGATTCAAACCGCCGACCTTCTGATCAGTCGGCTCAGTGGTTTAGACCAGTGTTTCCCAACCTTTTTTGGGCAAAGGCACACTTGTGTCATGAAAAAAATCTCGAGGCACACCACCATGCCAGATGGGGAAAGGTCACTTTTTACTTATGTAAAAAAAAATAAAAAAATAGTAACAGCATAGAAGGTAATGGTAGATGACTGTTAGGGTCTCCCCCCAAATGCAGAATTCTATTAATATCTTCCTTAGCGAGCCGCGTTAACCCCTGTAATGCTTTCTATAGAGTAAGCATAGGGGACACTGGGGGATGTGGAACCAAGGGGGCAGTGGGCCAAAAGAGTTCGGGATCTACTGCTTTAAACAGAAATAAGAGCCAGTGGGTTCTTCCTTTTTTAAAGTATCGTTTCAGCGGGGACAGCAGTCCGGATTTCCAAAAAGCGGCGCTTTTTTGCGTCTGAGCAAAGAAGAGAGAGAGGGGAAAAAAGAGAGAGATATTGATTTGTGGCTGCGCAAAGGGGGGAGGAGCCCAGGAGTAAAAGTAGGAAGGACGAAGGGAGGGGAAAGGAAAGTTAATAGAAGGAAAGGCGGGTGGGAGAGAAAGAGAAAGAAAGAGGGAAGGAAGGGGGGAAGAGAAGTGGAAAGGAGGGAGACCGAGGCGGGGGAGAAGTGTCTGGAGAGTTGCTCCGAAGTTTGGGGGGCCGCGGGGGTGGGCGCGCGTCCCAGGAGGCGGAGGCCAGCCCGGGCTGGGAGCCGCGCCGCGGCCCGGGGGTGGTAGGCGGACCGCGGCTCCTAGGATGTGGAAAGGGGACGGCGGCGCAGGGGGAGGAGACCCGCACGGCTAGGGCAGCGCGCAGGGGGAGGGGAGCGGGCCGGAGGCGGGCGAGGGGGGCCGCGATCCCGCGCGCCGCGAACATGGCCTCCTTCCCCGCGGGCCCCGCCGAGCCCCCCGGCCGGGGAGGGCGGCGCGCCCCCGCCGCCGGAGGAGAGCAGAAGCAGGAGGAGGAGGACGAAGGCGCTGCCGAGGAGGCGCGCCAACTTCTGCCAACTTCGGCGCCCGCCCCGTCGCCGCAGGCTCCTCCCGGCCGAGAGCCAGAGGACGGCGGCGGAGCAGGAGGAGGAGGATCGGGTTTGGCGACGGCTGCTGCGTCCTCTCCAAGCGCGGGGCTGGCCTCCGCCGCGCCCGATCCTCCGTGCTCGCCCGCTTCTCGGCGGAGCAGGTCTCGTGCGGGTGCGAGGCGCTGCTGCAGGCGGGCGACCCCGGCCGGCTGGGCCGCTTCCTGGGCTCGCTGCCGCCCGACGCCGAGACGCCGTGCGACTCGCCCGCCTCCCTCCCACGGCACACCAGGCAACGTCTCGCGGCACAGTAGTGTGCCGCGGAACACCGGTTGGGAAACACTGGTTTAGACCACAGCACCACCCGCGTCCCTTAGATAGATGATAGATAGATAAATAAATAGATATATAGATAGATTAATGAATAAAGAAATAAAAACTGCAAGTACTTGACAATCATTTTTAATGATGTCTCTGCAATTTTACACAAATTTTGCACCCCTCATTTTGGGAAATTGAATGTTGAAAAATTCGGCATGCCCTCACTAAGAGGTGTAACTAGTGATCCTTCAAGTCCCAGGAGCCCAAGCTGGATAGGGCTTTATATACTCACCTTTGGGCTTGGCAGTGAACTGGCAGCCAGTGCCATTCTTTTAGCAATGTTAATTATTCCTGTAGCAAGGCACAGCATTCTCCCTTAACTTTCCCCACTCTGTCATCAATTACCACAGACAGAAAACATGCATTCTTCAGAGTTGCATATCAGTCTTGTCCACGCAGAAGATAGATAACAGCTTCATGGATAGGCATTTCCACATATCTCCCTTAAATCCGTCCCAAGTATTGTTCCCTCTGGATATGATACAAAGGGCCATGCATAATAGCATGTCCAAAGCCTTCAACCTGGAAGAAGCCAAAATAGAGAGGCTCGCTCAGAAGGTAAAAACTAAAGGTGGAATGAAGATCCTCTTCTGATTTCCTTGGAAAAGTGGGGGAGCTAACTACTTTTGAGCAGATGGGTGAATTTTCAGAATTTTGGGGTGTGTATGGAGAGGGCCTGTCTTGTTTTAGTTAGCCTTGCAATGTGGCCAAGGAAAATGCCATTGGTCTGGGAGGCTACAAGGAACTATGTTTGTGTGCAATGGTGCACCTTAAAAGGTAAAGGGTAGAGGGACCCCTGACTGTTAGGTCCAGTCGTGGCTGACTCTGGGGTTGTGGCGCTCATCTCGCTCTATAGGGCGAGGGAGCTGGCGTTTGTCCGCAGACAGCTTCCGGTTCATGTGGACAGCAGGACTAAGCCGCTTCTGGCGAACCAGAGCAGCGCACGGAAACACCGTTTACCTTCCCGCCGGAGCAGTACCTCTTTATCTACTTGCACTTTGACGTGCTTTCGAACTGCTAGGTGGGCAGGAGCAGGGACCGAGCAACGGGAGCTCACCCCGTCACGGGGATTCGAACCGCTGACCTTCTGATCGGCAAGTCCTAGGCTCTGTGGTTTAACCCACAGCGCCATCCTTGTCTCAATGGTGGACCTTATCTCATCTCAAATTTCAGTGGTGTCTTCAGTGAAGCCAAAATCTGGCACCCCCGCCTCTCGCCTTCTGTTGGATGTCACAGTTGTGGTGCCTGCTGCAGTGACACAGAAGCTACGTTCCTGGTATGACCACACTAGTCATGCTCCCCTAGAACCGGGATGTGTGTGTGTATTTAAAATATGCTGAAACAGGAGCGAGTGTACTTGCCAATTTCAAAAGTCAACTCAGGTAAAAAGCTCTCCCCCAAAATCTGGGGGAGGGATTACATCTGTCTTTTTCAATTTCACTCTGTTTCTCATTATTCCAGTCATAAGTGCAACATGTTACATTTCTACATTGGTTTGCATTTTTAAAAAATCCTTGTGAATTTCACCAGCATTTTAATGCAAAGATTCACATTTTTGCAAGCCGTTTTCTGAAACAGAAGGTTTTTTTCCTTATTATTTTAATGAAGAGAATCGCTTTATGCATGCTTTCCACTAATTCAGGCTTAGGCAAACTCAGCCCTCCAGGTGTTCAGGGACTACAACTCCCATCATCCCAAGCTAACAGGACCAGTGGTCAGGGATGATGGGAAGTGTAGTCCCAAAACATCTGGAGGGCCGAGTTTGCCTGTGCCTGCACTAATGCTTGCATTTCCATGAACATTCTTTGGAGCATTGCTGTGTAGTCTTCAGATACTTCAAGGGAAATATGCATTTCAGAAGCCACATATTGTTACTTGATTTGCTTTTTCATGGCTACAACACATGACCCCACCTTCTGCACATGATCTGCTCATGCTGATGTCTAACTTGCATACACCTCAGCTTAACCACAGTTTATATTTTCGCATCACATGGATGTTAGTTGAGGGAAAGTGCATCAATCAGCAGCATTTCTCTAGGAAGTACAGACCCCTGGGGTGGGAGTGTACTGGAGCCAGAATAGATGTTAATGTGTGCAGGGCCTTAGATAATTGGAAAGGAAACTTCTCCCTTCCTTCCATCTGGGAGCTGTGTTCTTTTCACCCTTCCCCCAAGGAATAACCGAAAATAGGAGAGCTGCTTTCTCTCTCAGGAAGACCCAACACCTCTTTAACCTGGTTTTTGACACCTGAGGTACATATTTTTAGGACCCACCTTATTTGTGCGAGTGTAAGTTGTATTGAACTGTTTTTAATATTGTGTTTTCATGTTACAGCCTGCCTTGGGACCTTGGGGGAAGGGTGGATGAAATATACTCAGAGTCGAGAGTGGATTTCATGCTCTTTATTCAGCTCATAGTGGTGAGGAGGAATGAAAGTCCCCTCAAAGTATCTGCTTTATATACATTATTTACACAATGGGCTGCACGTGATTGGCTAATTCCGGAATTCTCCTGTAGGCCAATCAGGTTGTGGATTCACTTCCATCTGGAGCCGGATTGGGTGGCTCCTGCAGACCAATCCTACTGCTGCATTGTTCTAGGACCAATCAGACTGCTGCATTCTGAATCCTATTGTTCTAGGACCAATCAGACTGCTGCATTTTGGATCCTATTCAACTCAGTATATAACAGTGGAAAATAGCAACAACAAGTGGAAAACACACTTTGTGCACAGAAGGCCCCGGCTTAAATCGCTCGTGCCTCTATTCAAAAAAGTCTCAGGTATCTGTTCTGGGAAAGACCTCTGTTTGAGACCTTGTGGAATTCCTGCCAGTCAGAATAGACAGCAGTGAGATGGCAGCTTCAGATGTTCAATCCTGAGGGTGTGCTTCCATTCCAGAAACTGCCTTAGAAACAATTAAAGATCTCTCAGCCAGCCACTCAGCCATAGCGGGAAGTGTGACTTAGTTTTCCACCTTTTTTTCAGGCAGCTGGTGCTGACAATGTGGTCAAAAGCCTGTGCTCTACCACAGCTTACCTCAACATCTTAGGTGTACATCTAAAAATATAATGTGTGGAGACAGCAGAGAATGCACATTCATAGAATCATAAAATTGGAAGGGACCTCAAGAATTATATTAGCACAAAAACTTGGAAGACAGAAGAAATACCAACCAAAGAACAACGGCAAGGGGAACTTATGGAATATGCAGAACTGGCAAAACTAACAGAAAAATTACATGAAAAGGACAACAAAGACTTCAAAAGAGAATGGGAACCATTTACAACATATATGAAGAGGCACCATAAAGAAATGGACTCATTGGCAGGGTTTGAGTAAACAATCACAACTGTATACAACAAAAATAAGACTATATGTATTGAGAAAATTTGGGGGAAACAATATGCAGGGTGAACAATATGGAAATAAAACAAAACAGGAGGATGGGGGAAGTCCAGGGGAGGAGGGTCAAAATATGAAAAATTGTTAAAGATATATTGTTAGAAGAAGTATACATGGAAAAATCAATTAAAAAATATTTCAAATTTTTTTTTGGAAGGGACCTCAAAGGTCCTCTAGTCCAGCACCATGTCAGTGCAGGAAACCCACTACTGCAGCATCCTTGACAGTTGATTTTCCAGCCTCTGCATAAAAACTTCTAAAGGAGGAGAGTCTACTGCCTTCTGGGGCAGTCTGTCCCTTCTTGAAAAGGTGTGCTTGTCAATAAGGGGTGTCAGCAACACAACACACATGCTGTGAAGAAAGTGGACAAAGATGAGTCTCTCTCTCTCTCTCTCTCTCTCTCTCTCTTATAACATTTGAGCATGCAGGGCCTCTAATTAAGCTGAATGTTGAAAGACTCTGTACAGATAACAGAAAGCATTGTTTCATAGTTGAAACACATGGAGGATAAGGCTATTGATAGCTACTAGTTATGGTAGCTATGCTTTGTTAGAAACTGTATACTTTTGAATGCCAGGTCCTGGAAACTGCAGGAGAGGAGAATGCTTTTGTGCTCGGATACCCACAGGGCATCTGGTTAGCCAGTGTGAGAACAGGATGCTAGACTAGTTGTGTCACTTTTCATTAGCTTTCATGCAAACTGTCCCATAGATTGATAGAAATGCAATTAATTTAGAAATGCATTGTGATATTAGATGATTAGCACTCCGCAAAATTCAGAGCATGGGAAGTCACCCAAAGATATATAATTTGGCAATATATTTGGCTTTTTATTGTATTGTAATTTGAAATGTTATACTGTGGTTCTTATTGGATTATTAAATTAGAAAACTCAATAAAATATTACCGTATTTTTCGCCCTATAGGACGCACTTTTCCCCCTCCAGAAATGAAGGGGAAATGTGTGTGCGTCCTATGGGGCGAATGCAGGCTTTCGCTGAAGCCTGGAGAGCGAGAGGGGTCGGTGCGCACCGACCCCTCGCTCTCCAGGCTTCGCGGACCTCTCCGCAAGCAGCGGGAGTGCTCCTGCTGCTTGCGGAGAGTTGCCGGCATGCCAAAGCCTGCACGCGCTGAGATCAGTGCGTCCAGGCTTTGCGGACCTCTCCGCAAGCAGCAGGAGCGCTCCCGCTGCTTGCGGAGAGTTGCCGGCATGCCGAAGCCTGCGCGCACTGAGATCAGCGCGTCCAGGCTTCGCAGACCTCTCCGCAAGCAGCGGGAGCCAGCGCTGGGCTCCCACGGCTTGCAGAGAACTGCCTGTTTGGGGGCTGGGGTCGGGGGAAGCTCGGGCCTGGGGGAAAAAATATTTTCCCCCCCCTTTATTTCCCCCCCCAAAAAAACTAGGTGCGCCTTATGGGACGGTGTGTCCTATAGGGCAAAAAATACGGTATATTAAAAAGAAAAGAAATGCAGAGTTGGAAGAGACCCCGAGAGTCATCTAGTCCAACCCCCTGCTATGCAGGAATCTTACTAAAGCATCTGTGATAGAGGGCCATCCAACTTCTGCTTACAAACCTTCAAGGAAGGAGAGTACAATACCTCCCAAGGGAGTCTGTTCCACAGTTGAAGGGCTCTTACTGTCAGAAAGTTTCTCCTGATGTTGAGCTGGAATCTCCTTTCTTGTAACTTGAAGCCATTGGTATGAGTCCTACCCTCCAGAGTAGGAAAAAGCAAGCTTGCCCCCATCTTCCATGTGACAGCACTTAAGAGATTTGAAGATGGCTACCACACCTCCTCTCGGTCTCCTCTTCTCCAGGCTAAACATACTCAGCTCCCTTAACCATTCCTCATCCTGGGAATGCCGCTCTCAGCTTTCCAATATAGACTCTTAGGAAGGTGAACTAGCTGCAGTCACTTTCTGTCACCTAGTTAACATTGAAGTGGAAAGCCTCCATTTGGGGTACAAGGATAGGTGCACTCAGAACACCACACTGGGCTGCAGGGAGTCCTGCTCACAATGGAATGATCCATGGAAACACCAAAAACCATCAAAGGGAAAACTGTTGTCCCATTAGGCTAGAACAGGGGCTGGGAACCCCAGGGGCAGGGGCTAAATGTGGCCCCCGGGCCTCAATGTCTGGCTTTTGGAACTCTCCCCAGGGCACATCCACTTCCCAACCCTGAGTGTTTTTGTCTCACTGTAATGCCTCCTTGAACTCTGATGATGTCTCTTGTTTTTGTGGGTGGAACATCTTCTTCTTCTTTGGCGATCCCTCGTAGCCAAGTAAGATTGTCTTCCATAAACACGGTTTTAAAAGTCCATAAGTGACTGTGGAGGCCAATTCTGGATCCACACGTCCTTCCACAGTGGGGACATAGGTATCTGGGCAGGAGTTGATCATGGTGAGGGTTTGCCAAGCATTTCTCCCTTTCGTCCTGAGTCCAAGCATCTTCAAAACCCATGACACCTTTGGAGGATAGAGAGGTGTCCACGAGTATAATTTACATCAGTTGCTCCAGCCATTTTTGCCCTTGCACTGCCGCCCCGACATATGGCCCTCAGAAAGTTGGCCAGAATGAAATATGGCTCTCAGGCTGAAAAAGTTTCCTTATTCCAGGGTAGGACAACCCTTCTCCATGACATATAGTTTTTGTTGGCAGGGTTAGGATTTTTCTGGTGGGGGCAGGTATGGAGATGTAGTCTATAGGCTAAGCCTTCAGCTGCAGTCTGGAGTAGTACAGTCTCAGCAGAAACTGGGCCTATATTTAATGGCATATGGTTAAACTTTTCTTTCAACTCTTTGGGCTTCAGACAGCGCACTCATATCTATTTATCTTATATGCAAATGGCCTATGGCTCAAGCGTTAATAAACTACTGCTACATATCTATATCGATTTTGTTCCAGAGTAAGATTTCACATGGGTTAGGTGGTAGGAAACATTCATTCGTTTCAAGATACTACACGCATGGATCTATTCAACTTAATTTATATTTGAGTTCCAAATAAAATTATTCTTTGCTAATTACAAGTTCCGCTTCTTTTCATTTATTGCTCACATCCCACTTTCCCTCCCTCTTGTATTGATTATGGTCATATTTCATGAGGAAGGAAACGTAATGGAACTCAAAGCCACATTTGTAACAAAACAATACATCTATGAAGGGAGCAAAGCTAATTGGGGAGAGGTGAATTGTGTGTTTGTGTACTGGAGGATTCCCCACTATGTCCAAGTGACATAGGAGCCTTGGAAGCTGCCTTATACTGAGTCACAGCACTGATCCATCTAGCTGAGTATTATCTATACTGATTGGCAGTAGCTCTCCAGGGTTTCAGGCAGGAGATTCCCACATCCCTACCTGGAAATTGAGGGACGCGGGTGGCGCTGTGGGTTAAACCACAGAGCCTAGGACTTGCTGATCAGAAGGTCAGCGGTTCGAATCCCCGCGATGGGGTGAGCTCCTGTTGCTCGGTCCCTGCTCCTGCCAACCTAGCAGTTCGAAAGCACAAAGTGCAAGTAGATAAATAGGTACCACTCCGGCGGGAAAGTAAACAGCGTTTCCATATGCTGCTCTGGTTCGCCAGAAGCAGCTTAGTCATGCTGGCCACATGACCCGGAAGCTGTACGCCGGCTCCCTCGGCTAATAAAGCGAGATGAGCACCGCAACCCCAGAGCCGGTCATGACTGGACCTAATGGTCAGGGGTCCCTTTACCTTTACCTTACCTGGAAATTGAACCTGGGACCATCTGCATGGAAAGAGGATATTCTAACTTTAACTTTACAACTTTATACTTTATTGTCACTTGTACAACTTGTATACAGTGAGATTACACAAGCACCCCCCACTCAGCTCTCTTAGTCTTAATTCCCCTCGTTTACTGACGCACACCCACCAAACCCAAAAGTCAGTTGCCCTGTTGTTATCTTTTCATTCAGCAGCCTAACAGCCCACGGATAGAAGCTGTTCTTTACCCTGTAGGTGTGACTAATCTTGTTTCTTTATCTTCTGCCCAAGGGCAGGAGATCAAGAAAGTGCCGGCCAGGGTGTGAATCATCCCCGAGAATTTTCCTCACTCTCCGGAGGCAACGTTCTTCACGATGTCATCTAGCGGATTCACGGGACAGCCCATAATATATTGTGCTGCATTCACCATCCTCTGTAGGCACTTCCTATCAGCTGATGTCAAACCAGCGTACCACACCGTGATGCAGTATGAAAGGACACTTTCTATTGTGGACCAGGAGAAGGAGATCATCAAATGTTGATTGACATCGTTCTTTCACAATACTCTGAGGAGATGCAGTCTCTGTTGGGCTATCTTAACCACCTGGGTTGTATTGATTTTCCAAGTTAGGTCTTCATTGAGATAAACTCCCAGGAATTTAAAGGAAGAGACTCTCTCCACACTGCCCTCCCCAATGTACAGCGGGACTAGTTCTCCTCTCTTCCTCCGAAAGTCCAACACCATCTCCTTTGTCTTGCTGATATTAAGGTGCAAGTTGTTCCCTAGGCACCATGTAGATATTTTCTACCACTGACCTATGGCCCTTCCTGCTCCTCCTCCTGGCCTTGATAGTCCATGTCCCCCTACTTAGGTAGCAAACCTAACCCCACTTACCGGGGAATAAGCAATATTGAATTCTATAGGACATCTTTCCACGTAGGCATGGCTAAGATTGCAGTCAGTTTCCTCTGTAACTTCATGGGAGCTGCCTTCTCTCTCTGTGGGATGATCCCAGGCCTCTGTACACCTGTCCATTCTTTCAACCATGCACTCCAAATTCACCCCCTCCCTGTATTGCGTCTGATCTCCACATTCTCAGCCTTCAGCTTAGACTTCAGCTTTCCAGTTCAGACAACTAAAAGGGGGGTTTATTTCCTTAAGTGAGGAGGTGGGAGGAAGCTGTGATATTGTTGCGCTTTTTAAAAAATATAATTGTTGTTCTTTCCCATAGGCTCTTTTCTCTCTTTTGTTCCCAAAACCCTTTGTATACTGCTGTGGAATAAAAAAAGCACCACGCCAATCCAGGTCACTAAAAGGAGCAGCATTTCTGTAAAAGCTCCGTTGCATGGACAAACGTGGGTTTATTGAAAGCATCAGGGCAAAAGGAATTCAAAGTGGATGTGAGAGGGAGATGGTGTTCAAATAGAATTTCAGTGCATTGCATCGCATTACAGTAAAAACCACGGTGCTCCTTTGTACCCACAGCCAGGAATAGCGGGGCAGGAGAAAGCTGTTGGGCTAACGCAACTTGATTATTGATTTGATTTGTTATATTTCTATGCTGCTTTTCATTTAAATGCATAGCAAAGCGGCTTGCATACAATAACATTAACATAATGGAGCATCACAGGTATAGAATCATAAACAAACCACCAGTAAAACAAGTACGAGTCATCAGTAGGAGCAATTACAATCTATAAAATGTTATTAACAAAACAACTTGAAAAAAGCTAAACATCACAATAACAGCAAAAGTCGTATTATAGGATTGGCAAAGTACTACAGCAACCATAATATACAAAATATTAGCAGCATTAACAAAATAGCAACCCAGAAAGTAAACTAAGCACTGTTGAATTCACCCACACACTCTCCACACCCATGACAAATCATCTTTCCCTCTATTCAGTCCGTTAAATGACAGGTATGCATAATGGCCACGGCAGCAACTCCTTTCTGAAGGTTCATTGGGCTGGAGGTGGGGCAGCACAGGTGAAACCAACCTCCCCATGATGACAGACAAGTCTCTCTCTTCTCATAGTTCTTCCTCTGGAAAGAGCTCCCTGGTGAAGGCTCCTAGGGTTAGCAGGTAGGGCAAAGCAGGTGGAAAAAAGCCATTGCCTGATGGCCAGCACAAAATCTCTCTCCCCTAAATCATGCAAGGGGAACATGTGGCCCCCCAGATGTCACTGGACTCCAACTCCTCTCCCCCCCCCCAGCTAACCCAGCCAGTGGTTAGGGATACTAGAAGCAGGAATCCAGCAACGTCTTGAAGGGAACAGATACCTTATCTTTGATTTAAACCATCCACCTACAGTTAAAATCTGGAAGCCACATTGGAAGAGGCAAGGGTGGCCTCATTCCTAAGCTTTGGCCAAGGGAGCCATGTCCCATGAGGAGGGATTGAGAAGTGACTCTGGGAATTGTAGCCCTGGGAGGGGAACAACTCTTAGCATCATTAACAAACTAGGGCTCTCAGGATGTGTTGTGGGGAGCCGTGACTATTTAAAGTGGTATCATAGTGAAGGAGCATCTCCACTCCCATCATTCAACCCAGACACTGAGGTCCAGGTCCAAGGGCCTTCTGGCAGTTCCCTCACTGCGAGAACTGAAGTTACAGGGAACCAGGCAGAGGGCCTTCTCGGTGGTGGCGCCCGCTCTGTGGAATGCCCTCCCATCAGACGTCAAAGAAATAAATAACTATCTGACATTTAGAAGACATCTGAAGGCAGCCCTGTTTAGGGAAGCTTTTAATGACTGGTGTTTTAATGTATTTTTAATCTTTTGTTGGAAGCCACCCAGAGTGGCTGGGGAAACCCAACCAGATGGGTGGGGTATAAATTAATTTATTAATTTATTATTATTATTATTATTATTATTATTATTATTATTATTATTATTATTACTTTAACTGTACAGTGCAGATGGGGCCTTACAGCTGGGAATGAGAATGTAAGCACTGCCCTGCTGGATCAGTCCCATCTATTTAGTTCAGCATCCTGTTCTCGTGCTGGCCAGCAGACGCCTTTAGGAAGCCTACAAGCAGAATCTGAATACATCAGTAGTCCCTCCACACAGGTTTCCCTGGTATTCAGAGGCAAACAGCCTCTGATGCTGGGGGTAGCATGCACGGACATAATGGCTAGAAGCCATTGATAAAAGCAATACATCAGAGGAGAAAGTACACGGCCAAAGATTTGATGCAATACAAGGACTGAAATAGGATGGGCCATTTCTCAGTGGCAAAACATCGGCTTTGCATGCAGAAGGTCCAAGGTCCAAGGCCCCAGCCTCTGCAGGTAGGGCTAGAAATGTTCCCTCTTTGAAACCCGGAAGAGCTGAGACAGTACTGAGATAGACGTCCTAGTGGTCTGACTCAATGCAAGGCAGCTTCCTATGTTTCTGAAAGAGAGGGCTATGCAGGCAAGCCCATGATTAGTCAGTTCAGTCAGATGTGAGACAGATATAATGGTACCCAAAGGGAAGAGTGTAGTTGTCATTAATGTTTTAACTTGTTAAATCTATTCTGGGCATCATGTTC
>NC_135670.1:34914141-35066641 GCF_964188315.1 Podarcis muralis | reverse complement strand
ATGCTTTTGAATTATGGTGCTGGAGGAGACTCTTGAGAGTCCCATGGACTGCAAGAAGATCAAACCTATCTATTCTGAAGGAAATCAGCCCTGAGTGCTCACTGGAAGGACAGATCGTGAAGCTGAGGCTCCAAGACTTTGGCCACCTCAGGAGAAGAGAAGACTCCCTGGAAAAGACCCTGATGTTGGGAAAGATGGAGGGCACAAGGTGAAGGGGACGACAGAGGACGAGATGGTTGGATAGTGTTCTCGAAGCTACCAACATGAGTTTGACCAGACTGCGGGAGGCAGTGGAAGACAGGAGTGCCTGGCGTGCTCTGGTCCACGGGGTCACAAAGAGTTTGACACGACTAAACGACTAAACAACAACAACAACAACAAAGTGTGTATAGAAGGTATGCACACTTTTACCCCATTCATGTCAAACAGTCCAACCTGATGTGTCTGCAAAGGAACAATCTGAACTCTTAAGCTGCACTCTGCAAGAGGGGCTTGTGATTGACACCTTTTGAATTTGGATCAAAATGCAAACACTACTGGGATTGGCTCCACTTGGGAGTGGAGCTGATTCCTGATGTAAGTGGGGTGCGTGTTGTTAATTCAAGTATCAAGTACCATACAAAGTAAAGTGAAAGGTGAATGCATATGTGCATAAACACATACAAGAGCATTTCTTTTAAAATGTTGGGATGGGTAGAAAAAAAAGAAAAGCACAGTGTAAACTTACCCCCATAAGCATGTCCTGACATTTCAATATCATTTTCTTATATCTTATTCAGAGTGTTTCCCCTCTAGCACCACTGCTGACATCATTATTTTAAAAACCAACAGAGCTGTGGTGTACCCTCTTCTTGGCTGTCTCCATTGACGCAAGGCTCCCTCTACATTATATATGTCTGGTTATCCAGCAATTAAAACAGGAAGAGGTCTAGAATCATTACAGGGGTAACTGCTCAGGTAACACCGGAGTGTTCAGACATAGCAACAGACCAAAGTTTTGCGTTTCTTGAGTGAGCAATGAGAATCAGCACTCCCTGCCCTCCCCTGCCCACCATGACTAAACTCCCCCTTGAGCCATGCCTGAGGTGAACAATTGTTTGTCATTTCACCAGAACCAGCAAATAATGGATACTACTTGCCCTGGATTTGATCCTAGGTTATGAGCCTAGTTTGCAGGGCAAGTGCAAAACCATAGTTCACTGGGTTGGACAAAATAGGGAATTTTGGTTCATCTCAAAAGGACTGGAGGGACATAAGAGGATAAGGGAGCAGGGGTGTGAGGAGAGGAGGAAGTCTGCTGTTTCCAAGGTGCCTCAATTTTTGTTTTAATAATAATGATGATGATGATGATGAATTTATACCCCACCCATCTGGCTGGGTTTCCCCAGCCACTCTAGGCAGCTTCCAACAAAATTTTAAAAATATAATAAAACATTCTGACTTTTGTTTGTACTCAACATGCAAACTTGACCATTTTCCTTGGGATTGGTGCACACAATCATCTTACCTACATCATGTATGGGGAACCTTTGGCCCTCCAGATGTTGCTAAACTCCCCTTAGCCCCAGCAAGCATGACCAAACGGAGAATACAGAGATTCTGAAGGACCTGAAAATTTGTTTATGTATGCCACAACTGCAGCCAGAATGGTATTTGCCCAGAGGTGGAAAGAGGATGCTGTACCAACCAAGGAAGAGTGGCTGATTAAACCAATGGATTATGCCGAAATGGCAGAATTAACAGGTGCAGTAAGAAATCAAGAGGGAGGAAAATGATTAAAGAGTGGGGAACATTTGTAGAATATCTAAAAAATTATGGGATGCAAGTAAGTGCATTAGTAGGGCTAACTTAAATCAAGCAATTAAAATTATTATCAAGACAAATTCTAGAATAACTAAAAAATGGAGTACAGTGGGAAATGAAGTGTTAAAAATTCAAATAAGAAACCACCAAAGGGGGGAAGTTTAATATGCATTTATATTGGAAGTATGTGATTGTAAGGCCTGTATCTGTAAATTTTTGAAAACTGAATGTGTGTGTGTGTGTGTGTGTGTGTGTGTGTGTGTGTGTGTGAAGAAACCTCTGGAGAGCCAAAGGTTCCTTAAGCCTGATCTATATCATGAGCCCTTCTTAACTAAAAACTAGTCCCAACAGTTGAAGAAGAGTCAGGTTTGTCCAAAGCCATTTTCAACTTACGTCTGATTCAAACCTGCATCTTGGGCTGCCAGATCGGGACCGGGACAGGAAAGTTGGCTTGATGGACAATTGCTCTGGTTTGTCACCGGATAGTTGTAGGGGTCGTATGAACTCTGAGATCACACAGTGGCCTCCTGAGGAGCTTTCATGACCTGTGTGAAAAAGAGAAAGGAAGTAACATCTCAGGAAACTGGCAGGTATAGTGGCAATCTTGCAGTAACACACAAATAATAATAATAATAATAATAATAATAATAATAATAATAATAATTATGTTCCAGCCCCCTTAGCTACTGATTTTAGATTACAGGGGTGGGCAGGACTCCTGAGCCCCCCATCTCTTGGCTTACCTCTGACAGCTGCCTATGTTACTTAGTCTTGGCTTACTTAGAACACCAAATCACATCTTTTGGACAGTTCCCATTACACAACCAGTGATGGGAGACAACTTCCCCTCCTTCCTAAGCATATCCATACACTAACATTGGCAACAGGATGTCCGTGGGCTCCGAAGAGGAACAGCTGTACCCCTAGAACCAACCCAGAGTCCAGAAAGGTGTATCAAGAGAGTGGTAGCTTGAACATATGAAGATTAGTGATGAATGAACTCCTCTCAGCTTGACTTAGAAATCAATCACCAATTATGAGTATTATTATTTTTTAAGAGAGAGCTTTGGAGGGAGCTAACATTTTCCCAAAAGGTATCAATTAGCTCATCATGTTGGCTACATGGTATTGAGTTGGTTTCAAATCCCATCTGCCTCTCCCAAATCCTGTACACCAGTTGCTTCCCACATGGAGCTCAAGGAACATCCCAAATGGGGATTCTTAAGGCTGCAATGTGCTGTTTCTGGCCTTCTGAACAAGATAAGGGAGCTGTCCAACAGCAATGGTGCTGAATGTCGAACAGGAGAGCAGCTGTTTAGGATGATTTGAGGAGGAAGGCAGATTGCAAAGGCCAATTCTCCTTGTTACTGTCCTATGGCATGGGTAGGCTGGATCCGGCCCAATCGTCTTCTAAATCCGGCCCCCAGACGGTCCGGGAATCAGCATGTTTTTACATGACTAGAATGTGCCCTTTTATTTAAAATGCATCTCTGGGTTATTTGTGGGGCATAGGAATTCATTCATCCCCCCCCATATAGTTTGGGCCCCCACAAGGTCTGAGGGACAGTGGACAGGCCCCCTGCTGAAAACGTTTGCTGACCCCTGTATGGCAATGAGTCCACCATATAGGTGGATGACAACAAATCAGGGAGCCCTGCTGTCTTTGCTTAGAATCATAGAATCATAGAGTTGGAAGAGACCACAAGGGCCATCGAGTCCAACCCCCTGCCAAGCAGTAAACACCATCGGAGCACTCCTGACATATGGTTGTCAAGCCTCTGCTTAAAGACCTCCAAAGAAGGAGACTCCACCACACTCCTTGGCAGCAAATTCCACTGTCCAACAGCTCTTACTGTCAGGAAGTTCTTCCTAATGTTTAGGTGGAATCTTCTTTCTTGTAATTTGGATCCATTGCTCCGTGTCCGCTTCTCTGGAGCAGCAGAAAATAACCTTTCTCCCTCCTCTATATGACATCCTTTTATATATTTGAACATGGCTATCATATCACCCCTTAACCTCCTCTTCTCCAGGCTAAACATGCCCAGCTCCCTTAGTCGTTCCTCATAAGGCATTGTTTCCAGACCTTTGACCATTTTGGTTGCCCTCCTCTGGACACGTTCCAGTTTGTCAGTGTCCTCCCCTCTATGCATTCCGCACATGAATTACAAGCCTTTGTGTTCACTTACATCTACTTGACACCACCACATCACTAGTGTGGCACCCTTCAACTGTTGCAGGACAACCCCTTTCATCAACCCTCCAACAGGTGGAGTCCAAATAACATCTGGAGAGTCAACCACATTGACTACCCTTGGATGACCTTATGTTATCACATTCACCCTGTGACCCCTAATTGGCTGAGAATGTGTGGAGAAGGAGAGAGAGAAGAAATGGTTCTAAAGGGGTAACAAAGACAGTCACAAACAAAATGGGGGGGGGTATGTTTGGGATTGTTGTTTTGAGGGCATTTCCAAAAAAACACAACTTTCATACCAAGAGCTGCCCAAACAGCATTTGACACACACCTTATTACTATTTTCATCTTCTCCCAGAAATTAATAGTCTATGTCTCTATGACATAGCTGCAGTCTACTTGCAGTATCTGCATGGTGCTAAGATAGACTTGAGTGTCTCTGAAACACAGCCATTTTGTTTTATAGCTGCCCTGAGAAATCGCTTCTACTGTAGGCAAAATGAAGGGCACTCCACAGGGCTAAAGAGTCCAGACCGCAGGGAGCCCTCCAGAACCAGATGCCATCTCTGCATAGATAAAGGCTGATGGCTCAAACTTCAGCGGGCAAGAAGGAAATGTTTGTGAATCTTAAGCAGGGGTGGGGGGATGGAGAGATAACTTGCAAAGGGTTGGTGTATCTGTCTCATTTTAACTTGCTCACATTTTGGACCATTTCACACATTGTGTGGCAGGGAAAGCTTAGCGCTGAAGTGGGCATGTAATTGCCAGGACTAGGTGGTGAACTCTGGCAAATTAACTGCTTACCACATGAAAAGAATGGCCGTAATAAGCCTCTCCACACATTCAAATTTAGGAGAGTACAATTAAAGTGGATCAAAGCTCTCTGTCACAAATCTACATCATGCATTTGAAGCTCATGGCTTCCCCTAAACCAGGGGTCTGCAACCTTTAAGACAAAAAGAGCCACTTGGACCGAAGGGAAAAAAAACTGGGAGCCGCAAAACCATTGTGACATTTAAAACAGTGGGGAGTGTCGGGGCACACAATGCACCTCCTCCCCTCGCTAGTATCCACCCCGGAGCTGCGGCAAAGGTGTAAAAGAGCCACATGCGGCTCCGGAGCCGTGGGTTGCTAACCCCTGCCCTAAACAATCCTGGGAGTGGTAGTGTGCCAAGTGTGCCAGAAACTGTGTCCTGTGATGGCTAAATTACAGTTCCCAGGATTCCCTGTGAGATGCCTAGTGTTTAAAATGTGTATTGAATGTGATTTAAATGTATGGTGTAGGTGTGAACCCAACAAATCCACTTTTTGCTGTTAGGGAAGTGATGGGGAAATGCATAAAGAAGGTATCAGATATATGATTGATTCATGGAAATGCATAACCGTAATCAAATCAGGACGCTCATTCTGGCATAACTGCCTTGCAAACAAATCAGAAAGAATGCTCAATAAAAAGCAGGCACCGTCTAATTCCCATGGAAGCTTTATACAAGAAAATCAGGATGAACACTTAATAAATGGGTCTTTTTCAGGCACCCGGAGATCTTTAAAGCATGGCTAAACAATGGGGGAAGGAGTAATGTAAGAATGGGGCACAAACATGTGTATCTCACTCAGGAAAGCCGGGATTAGCTCTCTATATATTTGGACACTAAACCTCGTTCTTTCTGGCTGGAAAGGGCTGTACCACAAGAAGGACTCTTCAGATTGGTCCTAAGTTTGCAGTTTGCATCAACACCTTGCACGATGGCATCACCACCTCCAGGCAACTGTTTTACAGCAAAGGGCATGACAGGAAGCATTGTATTGTCTATCTGCAATTAGTAGGGCTATGAAGCCCCACAACATGTAGTCTGGGCTAGGGAAGAAATGACAGGTGTAAGGCTCACCAGAGAGCAGAAAAGAGCAGGCAACAGCAAACTAATTTTTTGAACTGATTTCGAGTCAGAGACCTGGATGAGTCAGATATAAATTTTCACCCTGAACCATATGCACAGATCCAGGCTTTGAAAAGTAGACTGTAGACTATTTTAATTAAAAGGAAGGGGGAGGGAGGCAGAGAGGTTCGGAGAGGATATTTGAGGATGTCAGCACCGTCCTAAATTGGCCGCTGTGGCTTTGCTACAGCTGCTGCTACTGCTGATATAATTAGGCTCCATTTGCTATTTTCTGCTTCCATATTTGCAGCTCCCAGGGAACAACAGTGTAGAGCAGAGGCAAACAGAGTACGGCACGTCCCTCCCTCCCCCCCCCTAAAAAAAGAACCCTTCTTCTTCAAAACGGCCATTTTGTAGACACAACTTGCTGCAGCATTTATAGATTTTGTCAAAAAGTCAAGGACCTAATTCCGCACCGGATGGGGTACGACCACCTTGTCAAAAAGCCCTGTGGAGTCCCAACACTTTGGTTAAAGAAGAAAATGCCCTTTCCCCCTCCTGCTTGTACACAAATATGGGTGCACCCTTTCCAAACTCACGTTTGTGGGTGTTTGGCCCAGAGGTGCTCTCAAGGCAGGCTTCCAGGGCCCTATTCACAAGACCCTGGTTAGCTACATTTTGAATTAAGTAAAAGAAGACACATTGCTATCTTAAAGAGGGAGTGGAGTACGACAAATAAGTCTAGAGCCTGACATTACTCAGGACTGCAATACCTCAAGGACCACCTCTCTCCATATGAACCGAGCCAGACCCTGCGATCATTGCCCGAGGCCATTATTCATGCTCCTCCTCCATGAGATGACTGAAGGGTCATTGGTTTGTTTTTGTTTTTATTATGTACAGTGGTACCTCGGGTTACAAACACCTTGGGTTACAAACACTTCAGGTTACAGACTCCGCTAACCCGGAAGTAGTACCTTGGGTTAAGAACTTTACCTCAGGATGAGCAGGCGGCAGCAGGAGGCCCCATTAGCTAAAGTGGTACCTCAGGTTAAGAATGGTTTCAGGTTAAGAACGGACCTCCAGAACGAATTAAGTTCGTAACCAGAGGTACCACTGTATTTTGTGTTTTTTTATGTTGTGATATCTACGGATGAAGAGTGGTATACAAATTTAATAAATAATAATAATTACTTAAGCGTACCACTGATTCAGTTTCTGCAAGGGATCTGCAGGAAATCTGCTAGTCAGCCCAAGTTCCCCAGATTCTGTTCTGAACCCCAGAAAGCATCTTGAAGCACATAAACAGCTGGCTTTCAGAGGCTGACGCCATGACTCATCCTCTGCAATTGGCTTTAATTATTCTGCATCACTGTAAACTGTGAGCACCATTCCTTCCCAGATGAAATCATCCCAGTCGCCTGAGCATATTTATCTAGACCAGGGGTGAAGAACCTTTATGACCCCCAGGGCTCACATCATTCCCTTGTGGGCAACTTTCTGAGGCCCATATGCTACTGGTGATGGGCAGAGAGCCCAAAGCAAAAGTGAGTGCAGCAAAGACATTTGTGTTGGCAAGGAAATGGGGCAATTGGCAGGCCCCCAGCTAGCTCCAGCCCACCAGCCAGTGTGCAGGTCAATCGCCAGTCCTTGTTGCAGCACCTGCAACCAACAGCTTCAGAAGCTGGGGCACGCAAGTCAGCAGAGATAACGTGCAAACAGAAGTAGAAGGAGAGGCTGTGTAAGCATATTTACAAGCAGTTTATTCAGCATACATCTGGACAAAAGGAAAACATGTCTGATCCCCTTCGTGTCCAAAGCAAGAACGCTAAAAGCGAAAGTTATACACAAACGGAAGTTCCCAGCAAGCTGTGCTGGAGTGTAAACAGGCATGTGACACACAACAATTATGCCTCTCCCTTAAGGTGGAATGGAATATTCTAACAATTTGTACACCAACCATTTTGTTTACACTCACACATGTCTGTCCATCCAGGTGAGCAAGAGGCATTGTCAGAATTCAAGGGCACATTCCAGTGAGGTGAAAACAAGGAGGGTATGAAATATGGGTGGTGGGGTGTGTGGGTTGGGGAGATGGGGTGCTCAATGGCAAATTTAGCCTTGTATGGAATGGCCCTAAGAACACAAGGCTCTCCTGGACTAGAAAGGCCCAACTAGTCCCACTCCCTGCTCTTACATTGAGCATCCCAATGCTTCTGGTAAACTTGGAAGCAGGACATGAGTGCAACAGTGCCCTCCTCAGTTGTAATTCCTAGAAACTGGTATTCAGCCATCTCCTAAATAAGGCCCAGGCAAGAGCCCCACGGAAAGCAAAAGTATTCACTAACAGAAAACACTGCAGTGTGGCAGACTCCTCAATTTAAAGGTCTCAGGGCACAAATTAGCCAGCAGCACTTAAAGAACATTTGCACAAAGTAATTCATACTGCTATTGATTGATCAATTATGGACTATTCTGAACGCCCAGGAGAGCGCATTAAACTGTCCTTGATATCTGATGAACAGAATATCCTACTGATTGGCTGTGCCAAGAAGATTGCTATCTTTTTACCCAGAACGGATTCCCAGTTGGCTGCAGCTGGAAGACTTGTGTGACTTTTCAAAGTGGATTTGGCTTGTACAATTTAATGCAACCTGACAAAGCTTTTTGTTTTTACATTTCCCACGTCCCAGCTCTGAACCCAAAGTGTGTTCACATGGCAACAGTCCATAATTCAGCTTTTCAGGTTCTGGAAGTTTGAAAAGATTGCTCCAACGCCCAGGAATGTCAAAGAAAAAATCTGATGAAAATACAGAGAGAAGCAGTAATTGCTGGTGTTTGCTCATTTGTCCCATGTCCACAATAAAAATCAGCCCAGCAAATGGATGTATGCTTTAATCTTTTTGTGACTCATTGCTGATTTTTTTGTTTTGAAATGTTTTCTTCTGATCATTTTATTCTATGCTAACTGCGTTGACTTTTTTTTTTTTTACAGCCAAGCGGTGTATAAACTTTCTGAAATAAAATACAGTCATACCTCGGGTTACAGAGGCTTCAGGTTGTGTTTTTTCAGGTTACGGACGCGCCAAATCCGGAAATACCAGTACAGGTTACTTCCACGTTTTGACGGTCGCGCATGTGCAGAAGCGCTAAATTGTGCTTTGCGCATGCGCAGAAGTGCCAAATAGCAACCTGTGCATGCGCACGCACGGTGCTGCGAGTTGCGAATGCTGCGGGTTGCGAACATGCTTCCCACACGGATCACGTTTGCAACCCGAGCGTCCACTGTAAATAAATACAAAATGGCACTTGCTGTTTTCATTTTCAGTCTACAAATGATACGCAATCATAATGGTTACTTTCCCACTTAAACTGTGCATATTTTGCATCGAAGTGAACAGCCTTTGCATTAAAATAAATAGTGTGGAAATAATTATGTCAATAATTACATTAAATTCATTAGCTGCAGAAATAATTAGGTAGATTCCATTAAACAGCAGACAGCGACTAACATAGTATTTGGCTGAAACCGAACTGCCATGAAGCAGAAACACTGCTGACTCTGGATAAAACAGGTTGGAAGGAAAATCTCTGCCTTCTTACATCCTTGCAAACACCAGCCCCAGCATCCCACCACATTCACCATCTGAGGCAGATGCTTCACTCTGTTTAATGTCAGAGCCGGTCCAGGTGATGGATGAGAGAAGAATGCTATGGAAGTTGGGCCCTTAGTTGCAAGGGTCCAACCTTTGCTCAGTGCAGGAATCCCGCAACTACAGCATCCCTGACAGAGAGTCTTCCAACCTCCACTTAGATACCTGCTGCAAGGCATTGTGTTTGGTCACCCTGGTAAATTCTATTTGAAGAGCAGGGTAAAAATCTATTAAATCCAAAGTGATGGTTGCTCAGATGGCTCAGATGGTTGCTCAGATGGTGGCATATGATCAGGAATATCTGTTGGGCGTTGGGTATGGCCCAGTAAGGTTTCCTTGTATACACAGAAGCAGGAATGTTTCCCACAAGCAGAATTTGGATTGAACAAGGTTGAGTTTAACAAAGTGCACCAAATCTGCTCAAAGACATCTGAAAGCAGTTCCCATAATTGCCAGGTGACCTAAACATGAATGAGGTTTGTTTCAGGGTAGAACTCTGGACGAGCTCATTCTCATGTGTGTGTGTTTTTAACTGTTTATAGACTCTTTGGGCCTTTAAAATGCACAATCATTGGGGGGAAATAAATCAAACTATTCACATTGCATTGTGTGTGTGACTGTTTTGATGCTTTCCACTGCGGTAGTTTGTAACGTTCTGAATGCTTAATTCCACCCCTGCCTCAACCCACAGAGGATGAACTTGAATTGAAACATGCACAGAACGAATTCATTTTGTAAAAGGGTGAGTGTTATCTGGAATTAGTTACTTTTCAGACAAATTGAATTTGGACTAGTTCCTTTTTAAAACGAGCCTTTCCAGGCTCTGCCCACGACTTCATATAAGGGTCAAGCCAGATACATGCACGTTTATTTAAACTCACCCAGAAATCCAATATCAGATGTCTGCTAGCTCTAAGGAAAATAATAGGGAAACTTCCTCAACTCACAACACACAGCTTTGTAGTTGAACTGGCAAGCGTTTGTTCAGTAATAAGCACATGCACATGTGACATCCGAATTGGCCCAACTTGCCAGCGCCAAGCCTCATCAGAGAGAGGGCAAGGGCCTGTGGGAGACAGAATTACGTGTGCAAATTGGCAGACTGGAATGGTTCCAAGTGTCCTCGGGTGACCCTCCAGCCAGCGATGCAGCTGTGACCTTTGGAAATTATTGATGCACTTAAAAGCAAGCTAAGGAGACGAGGCTCTGCTAGTTAGCAGTAGCTACAATTGGCAAGACAGAAAAGCCTCAGCCAAAGCCCCACCACCACCCCAAACGAACCAAACAAAAGCTTTTAGGCAGTAGCAGAGGAAGGGGGTGCGGTCTGCCCCGGGTGTCATCACTGAGGGGGGTGACAACATGACAAAAATATGAGGTTCCTTTTTTTAAAAAAATGGGCTCATGAAACTTTTTAGTTCAGTCAACAAACGTAACGAAATGCGGCTGGCACTGGGTGCCACACTGCGGAGGCTGGCACTTACTGCGGGGCCTGCAGTGTGGCCCAGCCACATGTCTCTCCTGGGAGTGACGTTGGGGCTTGGGCTCCTGTGGGCTCCGCGTTGCCTGAAATGGCAGCGTGGGACTTGCGCCTGCCCTCCGCCTCTCCCTCAGCAGCCCTACAGCAGGACCGCACCCGAGCGGCTAGCTACGCCGCTTTTAGGTGATGGTTTAGGAAATGTATGACTTAAGGAACACTGCAATCAGCAAGGCAAGAGAAAGTAGAAGTGGGAACAGAGGGAACGATGACCCTGCAATGTTCCTCTTCAATTTCTAGATTATTGTCAGGTGTGCGTGCAGGAGCCAGGCCCTGTGACCAATAAGACTTTGCAGGACTGGGGCCTTCCTAAGTTTGTTCTGGAGAGGCAAGGCGCAGCCACACAGGCGAGGCTGATTGGTAACTCACAGCACCTGGTGGCAAGAGCCTTGAAGGGATATAAGGTCAGCATTTCCCTTTGGCTCTTTGCCACAGCAACACACTTCCTGCCTTCCTGTGTTTGACTCCTTGATCCTCGGACCCTTGACTTCGTGACCCCTTGCTTCCTGACCCTTGGCTTCTTGACTCCCGGCTCTCTGACCCTTGGACTTCCTGACTCCTGGCTTCTGGACTCCCGTTCCTGCTCCCACCCCACCATCTTGCCCCCGGTCCCGACATCCCCAGCCGGGACTTTGATCGCCCATGAACCGGACCATGACAATTATAATACTTCCTCTGGTTCCTTAAAATGCAAAGGGAATAGACAACTGCAAATTTTACACTGGGCTGGGGGGGGGCTTTTCCAGCTCAAGGGCCACCCCCCGGGGGGGGGGGGACATGGCAAGGGACATGCACCACTGGTGGGTGGAACAATGAATGCTAATTTTTACCTTTGTGCTACTTTGTACACACATTCGCACACCCCTTTCTACCTGTCCTCCATCCAGTCAAGCAAGGCATGATCAGAGCTCAAGGGCACAGCCCAGCCTCTTACCATTCACACAAACAACTGTTTCCCTTGACGTCTGAAGTGGTACATTTCAAAGAACACACGACTGTTCTCAAGAAGGAAAACTGATTCACTCAACTTCATTGAGCGTCTCTTGGCTGCTACGGATGCAATGACATGATCTGGTGTTACGTGAATGGACAGTAGGGTTCTGGGTCTGACTTTACAGATAACATTTCTCTGTCGGAAGGGCGATCAGAGAATAGTTCTCCATCAGAAGGAACCCTCTATTTGAAGGACTGGTTTAAAGAGAAAGCGCCTTAAGGGAGAGGAGCAAGAGAATTGAATTGCCCATGAACTACGTGTAAGCACCCAGGCAGCAGAACCCAGGCAGAATTAAATTATTATTATTGATAAACAACTACCTGACATTCAGAAGACATCTTAAGGCAGCCCTCTTCAGGGAAGTTTTTAATGAGTGATATTTTTAGTGTATTTTTGGTTTCTATGGAAGCCGCCCAGAGTGGCTGGGGAAACCCAGCCAGATGGGCGGGGTACAAATAATAAATTATTATTATTATTATTATTATTATTATTATTATTATTATTATTATTAACGAGCAGACAGAGATCACCTGGTCACAGTCTTCCTTCTCTATGATATGATATTTAAATTACAACAATTATTTGCATAATTAGGAAATTTATAATTTGCATAATAAAAATCAGAGGCACACATTTTATGCAAGCCTGCTTCCTCTTTTGTCCTCTTAGGTGGGGAATGCATTTGGGGGCGATGCTTCTATGTGGTCACCCTAATGAAAAACAAGGCACCCTAGGCTAATCCTGTCCCCACTCCATGACCCTCTTCCCCTTGCACACAGCAATCTTTCCCCACCCATCACTTGCCATTTTGTCTGGAATGGAAAGCTATGATTGGTGCTTGCCTTGAAAAGCAGAATTGCAGAATGGGGTCTGATTCTAGCTTCCAGTCCTGGTCCACTTAACATGGGGTTGAGAGAGGGAGAGGGAGACCTAAAAGCTGAATTCCATCAACTTCGTCATGCTGCCTGGTGTAAGGGAAGGAGGGAGGGAGCAGCTCTGGTCTGTTTGTTCATGACGTATAGCCTTCCTCAGTCTGATGTCCATAGGATGCTGTTGGCCTACAGCTCCCATTGTCACTGACCATTCACCCTGCTGCTGGTGCTGATGGGAGTCGAAGGACTCCAGGCTGGGGAAATGCCAAACTATGGTTTGGCATTATATATGAACCACTCGTCGATATTCCGAAACACATGATGGCATTGATTTGTTCTAGCTTCCGGTACTACAGTGGTAAAGGTAAAGGTAAAGGTACCCCTGCCCGTACGGGCCAGTCTTGACAGACTCTAGGGTTGTGCGCCCATCTCACTCAAGAGGCCGGGGGCCAGCGCTGTCCGGAGACACTTCCGGGTCACGTGGCCAGCGTGACAAGCTGCATCTGGCGAGCCAACGCAGCACACGGAAACACTGTTTACCTTCCCGCCAGTAAGCGGTCCCTATTTATCTACTTGCACCCGGGGGTGCTTTCGAACTGCTAGGTTGGCAGGCGCTGGGACCGAGCAGTGGGAGCGCACCCCGCTGCGGGGATTCGAACCGCCGACCTTGCGATCGGCAAGCCCTAGGCGCTGAGGCTTTTACCCACAGCGCCACCCGCGTCCCGCTACAGTGGTACTACAGTGGTACCTCGGGTTAAGTACTTAATTCATTCCAGAGGTCCATTCTTAACCTGAAACTGTTCTTAACCTGAAGCACCACTTTAGCTAATGGGGCCTCCTGCTGCTGCCGCACCGCCGGAGCCCGATTTCTGTTCTTATCCTGAAGCAAAGTTCTTAGCCTGAAGCACTATTTCTGGGTTAGCGGAGTCTGTAACCTGAAGCGTCTGTAACCTGAAGCGTATGTAACCCGAGGTATCACTGTATTCCAGAAATGGGCAGATCTTTCTAGACATTCTATGGACCAAAGCACTCGGCTCTTACCTTTGCCTAAGGATGTGGCAATTCCGTTCATGAACTGGGACAGGGATTTGCTAGGTGAGCCAGGGATATCCGTGGATGCCAACGAGTTACTCGTCAGGAGATCAATCTTCCCAGCTTGCTGCCGAAACCTTTCCAGTTCCTTGGAGAGGAGGTTAAATTGCTCGCCTTGCGTCCGACATTTCTCCTCTAGCTCACGGACCTTAGCCTGGGCAAAGGGAGAACACCAAAACTGAGATCACGGCACGTGGGGTCACAACATTTGGAGATAACATGTTGTGGCTTTTCCCTTGGGGTGGGCAGGGTGCTGGCATATTCACATGGGAATAGGGAATCAAGGAGCTGGTGTGACCCCCATTTAACTCCCCCCTATTCTTATGGCTATTAGATGAGCCACCATGGGGTGCATAGGATGGTATAGGATTGTACTCTCAATGGATAAAAGAATGAATTCTGATGGGCTGTGGAATCTGGATCTACACACTGGTGCAGAGTTTTGGGGTGTTTTGTTTTGGCACACAGAGCCCTGGTTATAAGGAACTGCCTTCAGAACAAAGGAGGGAAAGGGCCCATTTGGTCAAGAAGTCTCTTCCCTCAAGAGACCAGGGTATCCCAACCCTGTGAACTTAGGCCAGGCATAGGCAAACTTGGCCCTCCAGATGTTTTGAGACTACAATTCCCATCATCCCTGACCACTGCGTCCTGTTAGCTAGGGATGATGGGAGTTGTAGTCCCAAAACATCTGGAGGGCCGAATTTGCCTATGCCTGACTTAGGCACTTAAGTTCCAGGAAGCGAACTGGGTTTCCATAAAAGCAAAGGATATGCTAAGCTGTTGTTAGGCTACAGCCCTGCCAGCAAAGCTGATTGCTGGATGCCAGATCCACCACGAAGAGGCAATCTGGTTGCACCATTAAGCACCTAGATTGCTGCTCACCATGCCACTGTGCACAGAAAGAGAAGGGCGAACTTATAAACTGTGGTTTGGGCATGTGGTGAAGCAACCAGGTTCTACTGTGAAATCAACGCTTAATGGAATTTACTCTCACAACTTCATGCAGATTAGAATTCTCTGTGTTTGCTAGCCATTGCAAAGGCTGCAATCCTAACTCCATTTACCTGGGAGTAAGCCCCATTGAATTCAACTGGATTTACTTCTGAGTAGACTTTGTCAGGATTGAGCTGTAAGCATGGTCCTTTTATTAGATTACTGGTTTGCCGGGGGTTGGATTAAATGACCCTCAGGGTTCATTCCATCTCTACAATTCTATGATTCTATGCTCAGGAAGAGGACATCCAGAGGTTGAGGTCAGATAAGAGGAGGATTATATCCCCATTATGCCTCACTTTCAAGGGTGTCTGGCTGTTGGAGTGCTTGATTAAGATTTTGATGTCTATGAGGCCTTTATTACAGTCACCACTTGCCAGTCACCCACCACACCATTTCCCAAAACAATGCCATGAATTGGCCCTAACAGAACATATTCAAGAGTCCACACTCCAGAAAATGCTCAATAGCCCCCTTTTTAAAACAAACAATGAATGAATAACTTCCAGATGTTGCTGAATTGCTTTGTTCAATAATTCTAGTTGGAACATTGGCTACCCTCCCCTGGTTTACCCAGCCAGTCAAAGCTGTGGCTGCTGTCACATACTGACAGCTTCTAGGAGCCACAAGTGAGGGTCTAGTGCAGGGTGGGGACCAAAGGTGGCAAACTACCCCAGAAGGAGCATGACAGGGGAAGCGTCACTTCCCTAACAGCCCCCACACCCCACCACATGGTACACACCCAAAAAACCTGATCTTTCCACAAGATCAGCCTTTCTTTCCACTTTGAGTCATTTTGCCTGAGGTGTGTTGAGGCAGGGCAAGCGTTGAATGAGGGGAAGAGTTTCCCATGGATGGGCTTCCCCTTTGGAAATCTAGGGCAGACATTAAAACCTGGAACAAAGCATCTACTTTAGGATAGTCACAATTGATGCAGAAGCAGGCAAAACAGCTGCAGGAGAAGCAACTTCCTGGGTGGAATTTCTGAATTGAGACTCACTCCAACTTTGGATTCAATGGACTGTGGAGGCTGTTAGGCCAAAATTTATTCCCCCTCCCTGACAAAGTAGCTCAGCACTGTCTCCTTTGAGGGTTGGTGGCCCACCAGGGTGTCTGATAAGGCATCTTTCCCATCTCACCAACTTCATGAGATCTTTTTTTTTTTAATTAGAGATGCCAGGGATTGAACCTGGAATGGTTTTTCCCACAAAGCATGGGCTCTGCCACTGAGTTGTGGTCCTGCTCCTAAGTCAGGGGTGGGGAACCTGTGGCCTTCCAGATGTTAATGAACTTCCACCACCCCCTGACTGTTGGTCATTTTGGATGGGAGTTGGAATCCCACAACATCTGGAGGGCCACAGGTCCCCCATCTCTGCTCTATGGGAAGCTAAAGCTCTTTCCCTAGATATGGAATGAAGAACTTGAGGCCTCCAAGTTACAGTTTGACATCATCAGCCTCAGCTGGCATGGCCAAATATCAGGGGAGGTGGAAGGTGGAGTCTGGTAGCACCTGCATGATCTCAAGTTCCACATCCCTAACTTCATCCTTTGGAGTATACAAAGATCTTTGCATGTATTATCTCAGTAATACTTATGTCAATCTTGTAAGGTAAATCATCAATATTAATTCCATGTTTTCTTCTGGATATAATTTTTTCCTCACTGCAGGTGACCTCCCTCCCTATCTAAGAGAATGGGCTGGAGACCAAGTCAGACTCTCTGTTCACAGTATTGACTGCTCTGACTGACAGCAGTTTTCCAGGGACTCGGGTAACGAGGGAGGCAACTTTACAGAGGATGGTTCTCCATCTGAGACAGTCAGAGAAAGCTCCTCTGGTCTGAAGGTGCCCTCTCTCTGAAGGGCTGTTCTGCCCAAGTCCTGTTTAAAGAGAAAGAATGCAGAACAGCAGGGCCTTGGAGTTGCCCAACAGTAGCGAGTACCAGGACGGCAGACTAAGGCTGCATGCATGCCACACATTTAAGGCACATTCTTTGCCTCAAAAGAATTCTTGGTACTGTAGTTGGTTGAGGGTTGCTGGGAACTGTAACTGTGATCTAAAGATAGTGTCTATGCAGCCTAAGCCTGCATATAGGGCACTAGATCACAGCCCTTTCCAAGTGAAAATGTACTATATCATTTAAAAATTTGCATCTGTATATATATAAATCACCATATGCACATTTTATGCAAACCTGCATCCTCTTCCATAGTGATGTGTAGGTGGGCCACCCTGGCAGAGTTTGACTCACTATCAGGCCCCAGTTACATGACACCATTCTGAAACAATGAGATAACCACGTCTTCTTATTTAGGGCTTGTCCAGACTTCTGCTTGTCCCGGGCCTTGAAAGAGGTTGTTCTGGCGTTTTGCCTTTTGTCCCTCCATTTCTCTCTGGAAAAATCTGCTCTTTAGCGATAAATCAGAACAAACAGCAAACCGCTGAAAACCCGATTGCTGTTTGTTCCGATTCAGTGCTAAAGATTGGGTTTCCCTGGGGGGGAAACAGAGGGGTGGATAAGCCCTTTGTCAACCAATCAGCTGGCCACGTAATCTGAATTCAGACAAATCCATACGCAACACCTGGAAGTTACTACTTTGCACGAAGCTTTTGAATCATTCTTACTGGGCATGCTCATAAATCGTAGCACTCAACATCAAAATGCAGGCTTGAGAGTATGATAGTAACAAAGCATTCTCTGTGCCAAGTTCACCAGGTAATACCACTGGCTTTGATTCACCTGGGTCCCCCAGTGGTATCTGGATCACTAACTAAACATGCTTTTGGAACAAGGGCTCTATTGCGGGGGCATTTCATGCAAAGGGGTGGGTGGGCAGTGTGCACTCATTTGGCTTTGGTGGGTGGAGTTGAGGGGGAGGGGGCAAAGAAGAGGTTTTATTTTCTGACCGAAATACCTGCATGCTGTCCAAGGTGTTCTGGATGAAGAGCAAAGCAATATACACAGAAACAAAAACAAGAAGACACAGGGAAGGGGAGGGGAAAGATGCAGAATAAAAGAAAGATCTTTAAAACAAAAAACCAAAAAAGCTGAACAACAACAACAGATTAGAACACACTTCTCTTTTCACACATTTCAAACCAACATATATATTGTGCGTATCTACGCCACGTGTTCAGACCCATTTCAAATATATCCTGGGAGCCGTAGTTTGGGTAAGAGTGCTTAGTGACCCTTTGTTTAAAGTCTGCAGACCCTCTGTGGAAGATTTTTCCCAATGCTTCAAGGGGCACACAGATGCAGCGATTCACTGCGAGGCAAGTCACCATGTTTCCCCAGAATGCCTCGGCTGGAAGACTGCCATATCATCATAGCACAGTGTCATTTCAATTGAGGCACTGCTGAAATCAAAAGACGGCAGCCCACACGGGGCTACCTGGGGTTGCAATATTTCCACCCCCTGCCAACGCTACATCCAGAACAACACTGGGATCACCCACACTTTTGATCGCTATTGTGTATAGTGTATACCAGTTAATTCCACCGGGGCTGAGAGCTTCTCCCATTGATCTGCAGCTGTGCCTTGCGGAAATCTGACCTTGCCCCCAATTGGAATCTTAACAGATGCGTGGAAAATACAAAGAGTTTTGCTTAACTGAGCTTCAACTCCAAAGTGTGGATGAGCCCACTGCGTCCAGCGGTGGAGCAAGCCAATCAGGTGCCTGAGGTTGCACGTGTGCCCTGCGCCCAGAGGCGGGGCCAGCTGCCCGCGGGGCAGGGCGGGGCCAGCCAGGACAGGACTCTCTGTGGGGCCTCTGAGTAGTCAGCCTGTCTCCTCCCCCTCAGCCGCCCTATAGCTGAGGGGGAGGAGGCAGGCGGACCGTTTGGAGCCGCTGCGTCACTCCCAGAAGAGATGTGTGGCTTGGGTGTGCTGCAAGCCCCACGGTAAGTGCCGCCCCACATTTTGTCACCCCCCTCAGTGGTGACACCCGGGGCAAACCGCCCCCACCGCACCACCTTCCTCCGCCCCTGACTGTGTCATGATGTAGTGTTCTTTTTTCACTGATTAAGGCATTTTGGTGGGAACAGGGCACTGCCCCAACTGCAGGCTGGTTTCAGCAGCTTCACGCCACTTGAAGTGGTGGGAAAAGCAAGAAGCATTTCAGGGGGTCAGGTAATGGTGGCCAGTAGGGTGGAAGGCAGGGAGGCCAGGAGCAGGTGGAACCAGAGCCAAGGACAGGCAAAGTCATTCCCATCCTCCTCCCTGCTGAGTTTCACAAAGGGCAAGACAGAGATTGAGGAGGAGGAATTCAGCAGGCAGGGCTACCTCCTCAACTGGATGCAAGTAAGGAGACAGCTGCGTGGGCTGGGGGTTAGATGCAAGCTGGCAGGGCAGTGACCCGTTTGCTTTAAGGGACCAGCCTTCACTGATGAGGAAGATGCCGCCTCCGTTGTTTTCATCGCTAAGCCTCTTGGCCTTGAGAATATTGCAACTCTCTCCTGCCCCTCAAGAAACCTTGCAAAATGCCACCCAGCAGTTGCAGCCTGCAAAAGCTCGAGGACATTCTTTACACAGTGCTGCACAAAGCAATTCGTTGAGTTTCTTGATAGGGAAATATGAGAGCGGAGCACAAGTTGGAAACTAGTTTTCCTTTTTCGAGAATGAGTAACGTAGATATGCCAACTGAGACATTTACCATACTCAAACGAAGAAAAGAAAAATGGCATGCATTAACAACAACCACACTGGCATACGTTTAGGGGAGGGGGAGATCAATAGTGCCGCTGATTAGCAATCGCAACAAGCCAATTAAATAAACACATGGGGGAAATTAATAAGCTCAAGGGCGATGTGAGATCAATAAGCAAATCACAAAGGGGAGAAGCAGCAGACAATCCAAGCGAAATTGGAATTTCAGGAAGGATAAATGACCTCTTCCTGGCTATAGCTGCTCCCTCCCAGCTTGATCAAACTCATTTCCTCTTGCATTTGCTAGGGGTTGGCTACCTTATATGATTTAGTTTTTTTAAAAAGCAATTTAAATACACTTGATGGTGGCAGTGAAATTGCAGAAATAACGTCTCACATGAAAACTCTTAAAGGAAGAAAAACCCAAAGCCTTGGCTGGCTCCTGGGGCTAGTGACATTGGTGACACTGGTTTTGCTCACAAGGCCCAAAACACCACAAAGGCATGTTGAATCCTTTACTCCCCCAGGATAAAGAGCAACAGAGGCTTTGGCAGGGACCCTTCTCCCTGCCCCATCCCAAGAAAATGCCGCTCCACCTGTTCCTTGCATTATTCATTTTGCTTCTGCGGTAGTGAAGCCTGCACTGTTTTAAAAAAGAACAACAGGAAGGCATTTGTTCTTTTGGTTCAAGATATGTTAGGAAAAAGTGCCCTGCAATCCATCTGATGTCTGTACAGATGACAATATCCATAAACGTATGTATGTATGTACAGGTCCAGCATGTGTGTGCATCAGAGTCGAGTTTCTTTAGGACCCCCAATCTCTGGGATTCAGCATGTATAGACCTGGGGCTGAGCTTTGGAAAACTGCAGATTTAGCAACACCCTACACACACACACACACACACACACACACACACACATTTCACAAGGCATCCTTCAAAGGTAAAGCAGGGGCAACAATTTGCCAGGGGTAATTTCAATTTCCTGGTCCCTGCCTGCCTCTACTGTTTCCTATTGAGGCTGCTTAGGAAGAGCTGCAAGTTTTGCCATTTTATGTCAGTGTGACTTGCAAGATTGGCTATTTATTAGGGTTCAGCCCTGTTGTCAGGCACCAAAGAGTTATAAAGTGCGACTTTAGTTGCAACCCTCTGCGCAATGCAGGAAACTGAGTGCCAGAGCATCATCAACTGATGGCTGTCCAGTCTCCGCTTGAAGAAGACCTCCGGCAAGGGGGAGGCCACCATTTCTCTAAGAAATTGCTTCCATTATCAACTCATGTTGAAATTTAACCCCCAGCAGATCTACTCCTGCCCTTTGGGGTAGCTATTGCCCTCCTTTAGGTGTTTGAAGAGCCCTGTCATTTCACCCCTCTCTCTTCTCCAGGCCAGCGGTCACTGGTGGCCATTGAGACTCACAAGGAAGAATGCAAGGAGCCCAGAGATGAGGCAGTGCCAGAGTCGGCGCCAGCAGAGTCACTTGTGCTAGTTTTGCCCCCATCCTCCTCTCTGCTGGACCACTGGATTACTACAATGCACTCTAGGGACGCAGGTGGCACTGTGGGTTAAACCACAGAGCCTAGGACTTGCCGATCAGAAGGTCTGCGGTTCGAATCCCCGCAACGGGGTGAGCTCCCGTTGCTCGGTCCCTGCTCCTGCCAACCTAGCAATTCAAAAACATGTCAAAGTGTAAGTAGATAAATAGGTACCGCTCTGGCGGGAAGGTAAACGGCGTTTCCATGTGCTGCTCTGGTTCGCCAGAAGTGGCTTAGTCCTGCTGGCCACATGACCCAGAAGCTGTACGCTGGCTCCCTCGGCCAATAAAGCGAGATGAGCACCACAACCCCAGAGTCATCCGTGACTGGACCTAATGGTCAGGGGTCCCTTTACCTTTAAAATGGACTCTAAGCAGGACTTCCCTGTGTAGTTGGTGCAGAATGCTGCTGCAGCACAACTCCTGCTGACCAGGAGTGAGGCCTTGTGAGCATGTAATAACACCTGTGCTCAGAGACCTGCCCTGGTTGCTGATCTGCTACTGAGCCAGATTCAAGGTGTTACTGTTAGTACACAAAGCCCTTAACACCTTGGGACCAGTTTACCTATGAGATTGCCTTTCCGCTGATGCACCCACTCAACCACTTTGATCAGCTGAACAGGCACTGCCACAGGTGCCACATAATACCTGTTCTGCATTGGTAAGAACTCGGTCATTTCGCATGGCAGGACCTGCCCTCGGGAACTCCCCGCCTATTGCTAGTGCCTTCACTGAACTCTTGCACCTGCTAAAAACATTCTTGTTTAGGCAAGCCTACCCAGATCCTTACAAGTGCTGGTGCGACTTTTAACCTGTTCAAGAATTTTAACTTTTTGTATATTCTAAAGTATTTAAAGGCAGCGGGTACGGATTTTCGTCAGGATTCACCCCTGAAGCCTTTCTCAAGAATGAGCATATAGCCACAAGGCAGCAGAGGTTTGGGATCAGAGATTTCCTTCTCCTAGATGGGCTACCTTCCCAGAGCCTCAACTTCCTACTTCTCTTTCCAGCACATGCAGAAACCACCTTCTTAACTGCTGGCCCCACTGTTGGTCTCATCCAGAGCTTGTCTTCACATGCAGGGGAAGTCCCTAACTCACTGAGGGTCTGAGACCCATCGGCTACCCTCAACCTGGATTGTGGTTGCTGTTGCATGCTGACAGGGAGTCACAGGTGAGAGCTGAGTGCAGGGTGGGGACCAAAGGTGGGCAAACTACCTCAGAAGAAGCACAACATGTCCCCACCAGAGGCACTATCTCTCCCCTAAAGGTAAAGGGACCCCTGACCATTAGGTCCAGTCGTGGCCGACTCCGGGGTTGCGGCACTCATCTCGCTTTATTGGCCGAGGGAACAGGCATACAGCTTCCGGGTCATGTGGCCAGCAGGACTAAGCCGCTTCTGGTGGACCAGAGCATACCATGGAAACGCCGTTTACCTTCCCACCGGAGTGGTACCTATTTATCTACTTGCACTTTGACGTGCTTTTGAACTGCTAGGTTGGCAGGAGCAGGGACACAGCAATGGGAGCTCACCCTGTCACGGAGATTCGAACCGCCGACCTTCTGATCGGCAGGTCCTAGGCTCTATGGTTTAATCCACAGTGCCACCCGCATCCCATCTCTCCCCTAACACCCCATATACCCCATGAACTAACTAGATAATTGTGTGTGGGCTTTTTTTAAATAAAAAACTAACTAAATAAATAAAAACCCAGTGATAAAGGTATTGCAGCAGGTGCAACCAACATGGTGACCTTTAGATACTGTTGGGCTTCAAATCACCCCAGTCCCAGCCAGAACAGCCAATGGTCAGGGGTGATGGGAATTCAACAACATCTGGAGGGGGGGCACTTTTGCTATCCCTTAATTGCTACCCCATAAGAGCAATGCAGAGAGCAGAAGACCATTGTGCCTGTTTTTTCCAAGCAAATTTTTTTGACTCAACGGGCCTTCCTCATGGATTAATGGCCGGTTCAGAGGACTGGAAGGCATAGAGGCACAATCCCAGAGTCGATAAGATGTACCCAGTCATTAATCCCCAGGAAATACCCCAGCATCAAAGATCATAATTACTATTAGAAGTCATTAATGAAGCCGGTGGAGGCATATAGATTTTTACTTCTCTGGGCACCAGCTGTACAGACAGGGCAATTAATGGGCTTTGACTGAGCCAGGGAGATTATCAGAGGCAGCTTTCGATATTCTGCTTGATGTGACAACCTTGTTTATTGCTAAGTTCATGAGGCTTCCGATAAAGTCTAATAAAAATGCTGGGATTCTCCTTTAAAAAAAAAAGGCCTTTTCTGAGCCCATCTCACATCCTTATAAGAAACATAAATGAGCTTCTATGTTGCCCTTGTCTCCACTTACTCCTTGTGATCTCCCATTCTTTTTTAAAAAAAAATGCAAAGCAAGAGAATTTTCCTAGGACCTCTTAATCTTCGACGCAGTCTTCCCCAATCTGGTTGCCTCTGGATATTGTTGTACAGTGGTACCTCGGGTTACATACGCTTCAGGTTACATACGCTTCAGGTTACACACTCCACTAACCCAGAAATAGTGCTTCAGGTTAAGAACTTTGCTTCAGGATAAGAACAGAAATAGGGCTCCGGCGGCACGAAAGCAGCAGGAGGCCCCATTAGCTAAAGTGGTGCTTCAGTTTAAGAACAGTTTCAGGTTAAGAATGGACCTCCGGAACAAATTAAGTACTTAACCCGAGGTACCACTGTACTTTGGATTTGTCATCATCCACGACTGTTGGAATTGCTCACTGGTTTTAGAATCCGTCAGCTGAGCTGACCTGGAGTGGCCAATACCTGCCAACCAGGCCTTATAAAGCCATCACTTCAGAGCAACTGGTCTCTGTGGCAGGGGAGGAAAACTGCTTAGGAGCCTTATCTGCTTCTCCTGACTTCTGCCTTGGATTGTGATGCCTGCCTGCTTTAAACCTTGCACTTGATTCTGTCCTACTTGGACTGACCACCAGTTCTTCCTGCGTCCCTGGAGCTGCCTCTGGCATTATCCTTTGAGAGGTCTGACACAATCGTAAGGGTTAGATGCCTGCATTTGTTTTAAAAAGTGAAGTTCTAAGGAAGCTGAATGCCGTAGCTGGTGTCACATTCTAGACCTCTCCCTCCACTGTCAGAGGCAGCATCTCTCGCTTGGACTACTGCAATGCGCTCTATGTGGGGCTACCTTTGAAGGTGACCCAGAAACAACAACTAATCCAGAATGTGGCAGCTAGACTAGTGACTGGGAGCAGCCACCGAGACCACATAACACCAGTCTTGAAAGACCTACATTGGCTCCCAGTACGTTTCCAAGCACAATTTAAAGTGTTGGTGCTCACCTTTAAAGCCCTAAACGGCCTCGGTCCAGTATACCTAAAGGAGCATCTCCACCCCCATCGTTCAGCCCGGACACTGAGGTCCAGTGCTGAGGGCCTTCTGGCGGTTCCCTCACTGCGAGAAGCCAAGTAACAGGGAACCAGGCAGAGGGCCTTCTTGGTAGTGGCACCCGCCATGTGGAATGCCCTCCTGCCAGATGTCAAACAGAAGAACAACTACCAGACTTCTAGAGGACACCTGAAGGCAGCCCTGTTTAGCGAAGTTTTTAATGTTTAATAGATTATTGTATTTTAATATTCTGTTGGAAGCTGCCCAGAGTGGCTGGGGAAACCCAGCCAGATGGGCAGGGTATAAATAATAAATTATTATTATTATTATTATTATTATTATTATTAGTAGTAGTAGTAGTAGTAGTAGTATACCAGAGGGTAGGACCTGAAGCAACAGATTCAAATGACAAGAAATGAGATTCCAGCTCAGGAATAACTTTCTAATGGTAAGAGCTATGGTAGGCTTTAAACAGAAGTTGGATGGCCATCTATCATGGGTTATTTAGCTTGATTCCTGCATTGCATGGGGTTGAACTAAATGACCCCTGGGTTCCCCTTCGAACTATGCAAGTCTGTGATTCTATGAAAGGAATCCTACATGTGTGCTCAGAAGTCAGTTTCATCATATTCAGTGGGAAATCCCAATGGGGAGGCGTTGCAGTGGACTGTGTGGCCACTCACCTCCAGGGGCGGGGGACAAAGTCCGGCGTCACCTGGAGGTTCCCAGCCACATCATTGTCCAGCCAGCCAATCCGCTGGCTGGGGGATGGGCATGGCCGGGCCCCATTTAAACTGAGGCGCAAGCTCAGAAGTCAGTTTCATCATATTCAATGGGAATTACACCCCCCTTCTGCCCATAAGTGTGTATAGGGCTGAAGCCTAAATCAGGCATAGGCAAACTCCGGCCCTCCAGATGTTTGGGACTACAATTCCCATCATCCCTGACTACTGGTCCTGTTAGCTAGGGATGATGGGAATTGTAGTCCCAAACATCTGGAGGTCCGGAGTTTGCCTATGCCTGGCCTAAATCAATCGAACATACATACATACAAATGTACTGATAATAATTAGGGTCATCAACCAGTTATAGAAACCTTGGTTTTTCAATGGCCTGCCTTAACCAATCAAGCAATTCCACTGGAATATTTTTGCTGTTTAGATTGTGCCAACTTCATTTGCGGTTATAGCGTGTTTCAATGTAAGTTCCCAAAGCGGGCATGCCGTATCGGAGTATACAATTCACATACTTAAAATATCAAAAGCACACTTTCTGAGTTATGAAGGCAAGGCACAAAGAATCATAATTTAGCAAGCAAAACCAACCACTCGATTGTTGGGAGGAACAGCCATTATTAATTATATTATTTTGAAAATTCCCTGTTAACAGCAACACATCAGAACAACCCCAAAACATTAAATGAGCATGCTCTTAACTCTTAGCTCGGCTGATATTTGCTTTGCCCTTGCCTGTTAATCCACCAGTTGATGAATCTACCAGTTAAAACAGGGGTGGGTCTTCTGGGTCTTCTTATTTGACCACACCATAGCTGTCCAAGTTTCCCTTTTTTTAAGGGAAATTCCCTTATTCCGAATAGGATTCCTCGCAAGAAAAGGGGAAAGTTGACAGCTATGGACCACACCCCTCACAGCCCCACTTTGCACCCCCCCCCCCCCCCCGCAAATGCTTTTGGCTGACTGGAATGTGTCCTTGATTAGTAATAACGCCTCTTGCATCCTTGGATAGACGGATGGTGAATGATATGTGTGGAAACCTCTAACTTTGGTCACTTTCCCTGTTCCACACACTATCCCCTCTGGCCCCATCCACCGCTGCCATGAGGCCCCCAGAAAATTCTCCATGAATAAATGTGTCTCTTGGGCTGCTAAAGATTCCCCATCCTTGAACACAACCAACCAAAGCTTGCAGTGCTATTAGCAGTAATAGCTCTGAGAGCAGGAAAAAGATCATCGCCTTCCTTACCTCTAGCAGCTGGACTGCACCTTCATGTTCTTTCTTAGCTTCAACCTGAGCCTGAAAGAGACAGAGGAAGAAAATTAGACCAGCTCCCGTTGCTCTAGAATAAATCTAACCCAGGGGTCAGCAAACTTTTTCAGCAGGGGGCTGGTCCACTGTCACTCAGACCTTGTGGGGGCCGGACTATATTTTGAAAAATAAAATAAAAAATGAACGAATTCCTATGCCCCCAAAATAACCCAGAGATGCATTTTAAATAAAAGGACACACTCTACTCATGTAAAAACACCAGGCAGGCCCCACAAATAACCCAGAGATGCATTTTAAATAAAAGCGCACATTCTACTCGTGTAAAAACACACTGATTCCCGGACCGTCTGTGGGCTGGATTTAGAAGGTGATTGGGCCACATCCAGCCCCCGGGCCTTAGTTTGCCTACCCATGATCTATCCAACAGATCTTTACAAAGATGGTTTTTAACACACTCAAAGGCTGGTAAAGACATTTTCTCCAGTCTAAGAGGTTGCACCTTGCAATCTTAGACATGTGACCCATGCTCCCTTGCAGCATAACATGTGGATCTACTCTTTAGCAAAAATTAAAAAATGCTAAAGCAATTCTAGGCTGCACCAGTGGAAGTACAGTATAGTGTCCAAATCAAGGGAAGTAATAGTACAGCTCTATTCTGCCTTGGTCAGACCCCACCTGGAGCACTGTGCCCAATTCTGGGCACCACAGTTTAAGAAGGATACTGACAAGTTAGAATGTGTGCAGAGGAGGGAGACCAAGAAGATCAAGGGTCTGGAAACTAAGCCTTCTGCAGAATGGTTGAGGGAGTTGAGCATGCTGGGACCTAGAATGACAATAGCATCTCAACTCTTTCTCGCAGAGTAAAGGTAAAGGGACCCCTGACCATTAGGTCCAGTCGTGACCCACTCTGGGGTTATGGCACTCATCTCGCTTTATTGGCCAAGGGAGCCGGTGTACAGCTTCCGGGTCATGTGGCTAGCATGACTAAGCCGCTTCTGGCGAACCAGAGCAGCACACAGAAATGCCGTTTACCTTCCTGCCGGAGCGGTACCTATTTATCTACTTGCACTTTGACATGCTTTCAAACTGCTTCGTGGGCAGGAGTAGACCGAGCAACGGGAGCTCACCCAGTCGCAGGGATTCGAACCGCCGACCTTCTGATCCGCAAGTCCTAGGCTCTGTGGTTTAACCCACAGCGACCTCACCCCAAATGCACCATGTTTAGGCCAATCACACACTCCTGTTTCGCTTCCCACCATATCCATTCCTGACCAACTTTACTGGGGAAGTGGTACAGCATCTGCTTTGCATGCAGAAGGTTGCAGGTTCAATCTCCAGCATCTCCTGGTTGGGCTGGGAACACACATACCCCTCTGAAATCATGGAGTGCTGCTGCCAATCAGTGTAGACAATACTGAGTTAGATGTGCCAATGGTCAGACGTGAGAGGAAGCAACTTGCTACTTTCCTCTGTTTGCATGCCTCAACTCTTTGCCTTCAAAAGAAACTACAGAGAAAATGGGCTCATCTGGAGAAGCATCCTTTTATTCAGCTCCGTCAAACGCCTTTTCTTTCCATTGGCTTTTTGTGCTAGACTAATAAATGTTCCCTAATAGCATCTGATAAAGGAAAGAGACCACAAAGAGGTCTCTGGAGTGCAAACAATACCTTAGCAAGTAATAAGAAACTTTTGTCTTATCTACCATCACAGGTTTAATAAAAAATTATAAATATACCTTTCCAGAATTCAAACTCAAAATATCGATACTGAAAGCTACAACAGTACTCACTGCAAACACATTTCATAACAAACTTGGTTATCTTACTGGGTCCTCTTATCAGCATTGCGTCTGGGAAGGCAATATTGTGCCCTCCTTATTGTGGCTGGGAGGCTAGATAGGGAAATCTTGGCTGGGGAAGGCGCTTTGTATATCCTCCTGAAACAGGACTATCAGCCTGAATATGCTATCAGGGATCTAAGGTGGAAGCAGCAGTTATTAGCTTTCTTAATATGAAATGCAGCTATGGAATCTCATAAAAGGAGCAGCTCACCTACGAGGAAAAGCTGAGACATTCAGGGCTTTTTAGCTTGCAGAAAATGCAAGGAAGAGGAGGCATCATAGAGGTGTACGTGCACCCCCAAAATATTAGAACATGGGGACATCCAACCAAAGCTGAACGTTGGGAGAGTCAGGACAGACAAAAGGAAATAATTCTCCATGCAGCTCACAGTTCAGCTATGGAATCTGTTCCCACAAGAGATAGTGATGACCACCAACTTGGGGGGGGGGGGCTTTAAAAGATGATTAGACAAATCCATGGAGGAGAAGACCATCAAGGCTGCTGGCCACAATGACGATGTTCTCCCTCCTCTGTCGGAGACAGTATGCCTCTGAAGAGCAGCTTCTGGGAATCACAAATGAGGAGAGGCTCCATAATAATAATAATTTATTATTTGTACCCCGCCCATCTGGCTGGGTTTCCCCAGCCACTCTGGGCGGCTTCCAACAAAATATTAAAATACAGTGGGGTCTGTTAAACATTAAAAGCTTCCCTAAATAGGGCTGCCTTCAGATGTCTTCTAAAAGTCTGGTAGTTGTTCTTCTCTTTGACATCTGGTAGGAGGGCGTTTCACAGGGTGGGTGCCACTACTGAGAAGGCCCTCTGCCTGGTTCCCTGTAACTTGGCTTCTTGCGGCAAGGGAACCACCAGAAGGCCCTCGGCGCTGGACCTCAGTGTCTGGACAGAACGATGGGGGTGGAGACGCTCCTTCGGGCATCCAGTCGACCACTGTGAGAATAGTGCCGGGTTAGAAGGGACTTTGGACTGATCCAGCAGAGCTCTTCCTATGTTCTAATCATTGGTGCCTCAAGGGTTGAATTCTGCACCAACCTTATATTTGTTGGCTATCTCCTATGTGCCAGATGTTTGAATGTTCCTGCAGAACAGCAGTCCGCCTGGGTCAGGACTGTCTCCATGCTGACCAGCAGGTGCTGTCTGGGATTTCAGACCAAAGATCTTTCCCAGCCCTAGCTGGAAATGCCAGGGACTATTTGCAAGCACAGTGTGTTCTCTACCACTGAGTTATAGCCTTTCACTTAACATAATGGACAGGGAACACACTGTTCCCCATCACCTGCAGGAGCTTGAATCTGTCCTCGGCCACTTTGTGAAAAGCCACATTTTCAGAGATGGAAGCAGCATTTAGCAGCATGCTACGGCTTGCTAGCTATCCAAGAACAGCAAGATAACACACGGTTGCACCAACTACCGATAAGAACCAAAGTTCTCATAATATTGGGGGGAACCAACGTTCTCAAAATATGGTTTCCATAACATGAAAAAATGGATCCCATAATGTATTCCACGTTCACGCAACGTCCTAACTAGAATGGGCTCAGATTAAGAAACGGGTTATGAAACTGATTTGTGAAACCTACCAGGGACTCACCTGTTTCACTCCTGGTGCCACACATGTGACAGTTTTGCCCTACTACTTGCTTTTCACCCTTCCCTTCCTCCCGCTGCCTTGCTTACCTTCTGCAGGAATTCAATTTCCTGCTGTTTTGCGTTGAGAACAGCCAAGGCTTGCTCATGCTCCAATTCCAGCTGTTGCCGCCGTTCAGCAGCCTCTCGCATATGCTGTTGAGTGGGGAAGAAAACAACTCATCAGGCAAGTGTGAGGGACAGGTGCCAGAAACAGGTCAGTAATAGCTCACACACGGTGGCAGCGAAGTTACCGTATTTTTTGCACCATAACACTCACTTTTTTCCTCCTAAAAAGTAAGGGGAAATGTCTGTGCGTGTTATGGAGGGAATGCCTACGGGTGGCATGCCTACGGATTTTCCTCCTCTAAAAACTATGTGCGTGTTATGGTCGGGTGCGTGTTATAGAGCGAAAAATACGGTAATTCTCTATTCAAAGAAACAAACAGCTCAGGAGGCCAGGCCTAGTAAGCACAGCAACTCGTCTGAGTAGATCTTGCCCCAATGAGGCAGTTGTGAGGACTGAAGGTGAGCCTTCCCACAATGGTCTAAGGCTCCTCCTCCTCCCCTGGGTCCTTCCCAAGCAAGCTGAGACTCCATCAGCACATCTGTCTCTGCTCCACCCTCTTCATACCTTTTCTGACCCTGGGAGATCAGGGGGAATGGGAACTGGTTGCAGCAGGAGGGGGAGACCCCCCTGGCTCTTTCAGCTGCCTGCCTCATCTCTGCTTCCTCTCCAGCCTCTGCCACTGACCCTTCCTGCTTGCTAAACCGTAAACCTTGTTACCTCTTCAGTTTCTGACACCTCCTCCTTCCAGTCTGCTCCCTCTTCTCCCTCTGACCACTCATCATTGTCCCACCAACAACCCCCTGACTCTGAACCTTCTTCCCTTGGGGGTTCCCAGCCTGTGCCTCCCACCATCCCTCTGCCTCCAGCCAGCCCATGACAGGAAGTGAGCAACAGTTGCTTCCTCCTCACCCCAATATTACTCCTTTGTGGCGGAGAAAACACTTCAGCACAGTGCCAATTAAATGTTGCCAACGTGATGCCCATTGATGTTTTTACCTGCTCCTCTTTCACTTCCCACTCTAAGAGATATTCATACATTCTTGATACATACTTTCCTTTATTATATATTAATTCTCTTTCAAAAACGGAAGTTTCTTTGGCAAGACCTTCTTTCTTATTTGTACACAATTTTTGATTTAGTTGGAAATATTGTATCCAATCAGACAAGTGGCATCTAAATTCATTGTATTTTTTAAAAGTTGGCTTTTCTGTGTCTGGTTCTAGTCATATCTGGTAGGTGGGCCACTCTCCCTTCATGTTTTTCCTTTTAACTGCTATTGCTTCCGCTGGAGATACCCACAAAGGTATCTTTGGTTCCAAAATTCCTCTATATTTACTCCATATCTTATAGAGTGATTTCCTTATTACATGGCTTAAGAAACCTTTGTGGACCTTCACCTTTTCGTGTAGTAGATAGGTGTGCGTGGGCCAGTTAAACAGCCTCCGTGGGCTGCTTCCAGCCCATGGGCCACAGGTTGGGGACCCCTGGTGTAGACAATACTGAGATAGATTGTCGGGCTCAGTACCAGGCAGCTTCCTCTGTTCTTGTTTCTAACCAGTTTAAAAGGTAAAGGTACCCCTGCCCATACGGGCCAGTCTTGACAGACTCTAGGGTTGTGCGCCCATCTCACTCAAGAGGCCGGGGGCCAGCACTTTCCGGAGACATTTCCGGGTCACGTGGCCAGCGTGACATCGCTGCTCTGGCGAGCCAGAGCCGCACACGGAAACGCCGTTTACCTTCCCGCTAGTAAGCAGTCCCTATTTATCTACTTGCACCCGGGAGTGCTTTCGAACTGCTAGGTTGGCAGGCGCTGGGACTGAACAACGGGAGCGCACCCTGCCGCGGGGATTCAAACCGCCGACCTTTCGATCGGCAAGCCCTAGGCGCTGAGGCTTTTACCCACAGCACCACCCGCGTCCCAGTTTACAGGGTTGCAAAAGAGAGAAGAGGCACCATTGCCAGGTCAGCAGGGGGGTGGGGGTGGGATACAGTATTTCTCTTCCCATTGCACTGTTGAATCACAGGATTGCAAGGTTCGAAGGGACACCATGGGTCATCTAGTCCAACCCCCTGCAATGCAGGAATCACAGCTGAGATGGGAAGAAAAAAGACTCTCTCTGCTCTTCGGAGATAGTTCCTAGAGTCACATCATAAGCTGGGTAGAATGCTATCTTATGTTCCCTTCTGAAATGCTCTGACGTGATTCTCAGTGGATCACTTTGCTTATTAATGGCTGCTGGTTCGCCTGGGGATAGTTCAAACTCTCAAGGCATCTAAACAGGCGACAGGACACATTAAAAATAAGACATCACAGAAGGGGCGGAGTACAATGAGTTGGAAAGGCATGTGGCTCAAGATGACATAGAGCAGGGTGTCAAACACAAGGCCCACGGGCCGAATCCGGCCCTCCAGACCTCGTCATGTGGCCCGTGTAGCCGCCGGCCGCCAGCCGCCAGCCTTCACCTTTTATTCTCACTTCTTTTTTTCTTTTTTACACAAGAAAGCTGCCTCTTCAGCGCATGCGCGGCAGCCTACAAGCCAGAGAACGTCCGCCCTCTAGCGGCGCCGGCCGTTCTACACAGGAAACCTCCACAATAATTTATGATAATAAAGAGTGGACACATAGTCCTACAGATACAACCGGCCCTTTGAGGGTGACCAAACTGCTGATGTGGCTCCCGATGAATTAGAGTTTGACACCCCTGACATAGAGGGACAATGTGGTGGGACACCTGAATTGCAGGCAGAAGGTCCCAGGGCCAATTCTGAGCATCTGCAGTGGAAAAAATAATCAGGTGGCAGATGATGTGAAACACAGACTGCCAGCTGGATCATAGAGCAATGGAATAGCCCTTCCTCTGTGAATTTAACTAATCCTCCTTTAACCACCATTTCTTTTGCTGGCCTCCCAGGCAATGGATCAACAGACATTCACACAAAGCCCTATGTCCCGTAATCTGACCTTCCTTTCCCCAAAACCTTTTCCTCTGTTGCAAACTATTCCCACCAAACCTGCAGGTAGTAAGTGGTGCCTGCTGAGGACTTTAGAGTAAGCAAAGGGGGTGAGCTCTCTTCGCCAATTCATAGAGAGACAGGCTTCCCTTTTGAAATCGTCCAGAATGAGCTGGCAAACATTGCACAAACCTTTATATCTATCTACCCATCACTATTTGGCCTGTTTTTGAAGGACTAAAATAGGAATGAAAGGCATCCAGCCTTGCAAGGCACGTCTTTTTGGGAGGGAAAGGGCGGGGGGAGGCAGGTTGGAGAATGGTTTTTTTGTGTGTCTTTCTTTTGCTGAAACCAAAGACAGAATTGCTTTCGTCTTCCTTTGTTCGCCTCTGAAACATCCACGCTGTGCCCTCCTTGCCTTCCTTTTTGCTTGCCCGACAAAGTTGTGATTGTAAAGCAATGTTTGAACTTCTCTTTATCTGTGTCACTCCAAAGGAGACTTAGCAGAAGCTGTTACTGTGGTTCAGTCAACTAACAGAATGTGTGTGTGTGTGTGTGCAGTAGCGTAGCGTGGGTTGTCAGCACCCGGGGCAAGGCAAGTAATTTGCGCCCCCTAACCTGTGGATTTGCGCCCCCTAACCTGTGGATTTGCCCTAACCCCAGATGTTGCGCCCGGTGCGGCCGGCCCCCCCTGCACCCCCCACGCTACGCCACTCTGTGTGTGTGTGTGTGTGTGTGTGTGTGTGTGTGTGTGTGTCTGTCTGTCTGTCTGTCTGTCTACTGTCTAGAGTAGGTTGACCCTGAAGCTCCTGCTCTGAGTGAGTGGAGGGCAGCATATTTTTATAGATCAGGCCAAGGGAGCCAGCGTACAGCTTCCGGGTCATGTGGCCAGCATGACTAAGCTGCTTCTGGTGAACCAGAGTAGCGCACGGAAACACTGTTTACCTTCCCGCTGGAGTGGTACCTATTTATCTACTTGCACTTTGACGTGCTTTTGAACTGCTAGGTTGGCAGGAGGAGGGACCAAGCAATGGGAGCTCACCCCGTAGCAGGGATTTGAACCACTGACCTTCTGATCGGCAAGTCCTAGGCTCTGTGGTTTAACTCACAGCGCCACCTGCGTCCCTCAAATGTTCCTACAAGTGACAATTTGTTCTGCAGTTGCAAGAAAGCAGTCCTTTAGCATAGCAGCACCTACACTTTGGAACTCCCTGTCCCTTGATATTAGGCAGACGCCTTCGCTGCATTGGTTTTGCTCCCTGCTATAAAATGTTTCATTCCAGCAAGCTTATCCAGGCAAGTGATTTTAGCACATGGTTTGGACACATGGTTTTTAGTAGGTATAAGAACGTGCTGAATTGCTGAATGCACAAAAGTATACGTTTCCTGCAAAAGAGACACAAAACTTTTGAGTATGCTAAAACTATCCGATATTAGAAGCACTGGGATGGCGGCAGGTGTTTTTTTTAATCACAGGATTTTATGGGCATTGACTTTCTACACATTGTTTTCCTCTTTCTTAGCATTCTTGCTTGGAAAAAAATTGATTGATTTATAGATCTTGCTTTCAATGTTGGTTTGTTTTTTATTGGTCTTTCAAATGAATATTTTGGATGGTTCCTTGTAAATCAGTTTTTGTTCTAGTAAGCGATATATAAATTTTGAGGAATAAATAAATAATGTTCTGCCTGTCCACTTGTTAACCATTGAAGTGCGAGATTTGCTGATGAGTAAGTCGATAAGCTCAGCTTTCTATTCTTCACACACACACATTTCAAACCAGAGTTTCTAAGCCTCCTGCCTGCAGTCAAAGTTGGCAAGAAAGTCTGGAAAGAGTTGAAGAAAACTCTTCTTTTCATTACTGCTTGTGTGAGGAAGATAAACCAAAGTCATCCCATTTCTCAAGCATACAGTAGGTTAAGGCAAGTGATTACAGCTACTCTTGACAAGGTCAGAAAACACAGGCTCAGCCTCTCACTATTTTGCATTTCTGCAATTAGGGATGTCAGAGAATTCCAGTCAAAACAGACCTGGCTGTTGAAATTGCCACATACTTGCTCACCGGATTAACCACATGCAAATACAAGTAGGCAATTGTTGACACCGAATTAAAAATTAAAAATTGAATTTACATAACTTACATCCAAGTTTCCATCTTGGGAAGCAAGCTCCATAGAATCCAGCAAAACTTACACCTCAGAAGTAAATCCCATTAAATTCAGTGCAGAAGTAAGATCCCATTAAATTCACTCCCACTGTTTGACATAGTAACTATTCTTTTAATTCATGTATACGGCATATGTAGCCTTACAGTGCAATCCTAAAAAATGTCTAAATTAATGGGGTTTAGGATTGCAGACTTGGTGTATGTATGTTTACTCAGAAGTAAATCCTAGCTTCCTCATAGCGTGTGTAGCGTGTAATAATAAAAAATAATATAAGAACTAAAAATAGATAGAGGCAAAATAACCCTTTTAAAAATGTTGCGGCAAATAAAAATGTCTTAAAGGTAAAGGGACCCCTGACCATTGGGTCCAGTCATGGCCAACTCTGGGGTTGCAGCGCTCATCTCGCTTTATTGGCCAAGGGAGCCGGCGTACAGCTTCCGGGTCATGTGGCCAGCATGACTAAGCCGCTTCTGGTGAAACCAGAGCAGCGCACGGAAAAGCCATTTACCTTCCCGCCAGAGCAGTACCTATTTATCTACTTACACTTTTTGGCGTGCTTTTGAACTGTTAGGTTGGCAGGAGCTGAGACCAAACAACGGGAGCTCACCCCGTTATGGGGATTCAAACTGCCAACCTTCTGTTTGGCAAGCCCAAGAGGCTCAGTGGTTTAGACCACAGCGCCAACTGCAATTTGGGTTAATAAATCACAAAACCGTGGAGTTGGAAGTGACCCACACAGGAATGCAGGAATCACAGCTAAAGAATTTGTGACAGACAGCCATCCAACTGCTGTTTGGAGGAGCACCCACTATCTTCGGAGGGAGTCCACTCCACTGTTGGAGACGGGCACTCCTCGTCCGTTCCACAGCCTCCCTTAGGAAGGTGTCCATGAGGGCTCCGGCTCTAATAATAATAATAATAATAATAATAATAATAATAATAATAATAATAATTTTTTATTTATACCCCGCCCATCTGGCTGGGTTTTCCCAGCCACTCTGGGTGGTTTCCATATTAAAATACAATAGTCTATTAAACATTAAAAGCTTCCCTAAACAGGGCTGCATTCAGATGTCTTCTAAAAGTCTGGTAGTTGTTGTTCTCTTTGACATATGGTGGGAGGGCATTCCACAGGGCGGGTGCCACTACCGAGAAGGCCTGGTTCCCTGTAACTTGGCTTCTTGCAGTGAGGGAACCACCAGAAGGCCCTCGGTGCTGGACCTCAGTGTCCGGGCAGAACGATGGGGGTGGAGATGCTCCTTCAGGTATACTGGACCGAGGCCGTTTAGGGCTTTAAAGGTCAGCACCAATACTTTGAATTGTGCTCGAAAACATACTGGGAGCCAGTGTAGGTCTTTCAAGACCAGTGTTACAGGCCCTGGTGGTTTGGGAGGTTCTTCTGGGAGTTCTTGTCCAGTCTCCCAGGCACAATGGTCTCTCCATCTTCTGTAGTCATCTCTGAGCCCAGACCTGGCTCCCCATCTGGTGCCCCTGCAGACTTCAAGTTCTGTCCACATTGCTGCTGGATGCAAGAATCATGACAGCATCACAACCTCCGAAGGGCGAGTTACAGCATTTGTCTCTCTTTCCACATTGCCCCATCCCAGTCGTCTCCAAAGTGTGTGCTCTTGCTCCAAGCGACAAGACGGCTTTGCTGAGGAAGCTGATCTCCGTGGTGGGAAAGGAATCTGCCCCGGGAACAGGTTTATTTTTAAAAGTTCCAATATTTATAAAAGCCTACTGTCAACATTAACGGAGACTTAGATGGCTGTTTGAATGTCATTGCCTTGTTTCAGAAAGAGAACTGGAACGCAGGGAGGGAAGCGACCCAAATTTAATTCTGCGCTAGAATGTGGCGATCAAAGGGGCTTGTCGCCTCGCTCAGCCGAAGCCACAGCAATGGCGAAACAGAGTCAGGGCTGGAGCACATTGGGCAGAAAAGAAGAAAGGGGGGGGAAGGGGATCCATTTCCTTTGAGATGTTATATTTAACTTTCCAGAGCGTTGTGTCAGCACATTTCAGCCCTGGCTCTTCTGCAAAGCTAATACATCCCGATATAATGAAAGGGAGAATTAAAACTGCTCCGCCTCAATGCAGGGCTGCTTTCTATATTCAGGGGCGGAAAATGAAGACCACTTTCCTGGGTAGGCTACTACACGATGTAGGCAGTGAACCCATTGAAACAAACGCAATTTTGTTTGCATTTAATGAGAAACAGCATAATTCGCACTTCTCGAACCAATATGCGAACCGAAACCACATTTGCTAGGAGTCCTGTAGGATGTGCTGCTCAGAACGCCCAGAGATTCTCCGGGTGATGTATTGTCTAGGATTAATTGTTGTCATCAAGATGCTTAATTTTTTGCTGCTATTGGTGTTTGTTTGGGGTTTTGGGGGGTATTTTTTATTACGGTATTATGAGACCTTATTATGATTTATGTGTGGATTGTTTAATTTTATTGTATACTTCTTGAGATGCTTTTTATTTAATGCTCACAGCTACTTTTGTTGTATATGTTTTTTGTAATTATGTAAATCTTTTTAAGAATGTAAGCTGCCTTGAGCAGGGCTTAACTATGGGAAGGTGGCATACAAATAAACGACAGTAATTGGTGATGAAAACCAGATTTTGTGATGCAATTCTCCAAGCGCACAGTGCATACAGGAAGTGCATATATCAGAGGAAACTGTGTAGAATATAGGATTCTGTGAAGAGGGTTTGCAGCCAGATCTACGGCTGTTAATGTATTTTATTTTAGCCATCAATTTAAAAGGTCTCAAAGAGAAGGCAACAGAATCGACTAGTGTGTATGTCAGGCACAGGCAAACTCGGCCCTCCAGATGTTTTGGGACTACAACTCCCATGATCCCTAGCTAACAGGACCAGTGGTCAGGGATGATGGGAACTGTAGTCCCAAAACATCTGGAGGGCCGAGTTTGCCTATGCCTGGTGTATGTAGTTTGCCTGACATGAGCACAAACTAAGGAGATTGCACAGAGAGCATGCAAAATGGAGGCGCAAGGGCAGCTGTGATAGGAGCAGCCAGCACATCTACGGGATCTTCCTCCTATTTGAATGTTCAAACATTTCAAGGTTGCAATGCCAAGCTGGGCCTTGCCATATGTTGCCAACAATTCAGCCCTTTGCTGAGTGTCTTCCTTGCGATGACAATGACACCACTTACATTCGAGGGACCAGAGAGCTCCACATACACTCTCCCAGCTTTCTTTCTACATACCTTTAGGACCTGCTCTAAGTTCTCCAGTTTGGCTCGGAGCTGGTGCTTCTCCTTCACAGCCAAATCACGTTCTTTGGTCACTGCGGCGAGGGTTTCTCTAAGCTGAACATAGTCTGTTTTCACCTAAACAACAGCAGAGGAAAAACTGAGACAGAACAAATTGCCTTTCCACAGGTGCCATCAATGTGAAAGAAGAAGCACATGATTTACGACTGCTCCCTCCCCCCCCCCCATATATTTCCAAGGAAAAAGCTTTAAGTATTGCCTGTGGATCTTTGGGACTAGTCACTCGTGCAATCAGGTAGGGATCTTATCCATGTTGTGGAGAAGGGTGTGTGAACGTAGCCTGTTGTGCGTTCAGAACGCAGTTCTGTGAGTATTGCAGGCACCTACTGGATAGTGACCATGACATCACTTATGTATGCATCCTGTGGTCTCTTTAGGGATGGACAGACCCAGCTAGATTCAGCCTGTTTCACTTTGGTGTCTGATAATCTGCTCCATCCTGTTTCCACATGCAGATTAGAAATAATAATAACTGCAAAAGTTTCTTTAAGTAATATGCGTTGTATAAGTTTGTCCAAGGATTGCTTTTTGGCCCTCCATCCCTTTTCGTTTTTTAAATTTCTAGTTTCTGGTTGCTTGGAATGTCTAGAAAGAGCAGCAACTTCTTCATGATGTAGAAACAGGGCAAACAAAGGACAGTTGCCGATGACATGCTGTGTCACCCTTGAACTCTATATGGAAAAAGATGGCTGGCAACATGTACCAATGGCAGCAGACACCCACCCCCTTTGTACAATATGGAATTTAGTGTAGCCGCAGATTCTGGAGCAGATTATAGAATCATAGAATTGTAGAGTTGGAAGGGACCACCAGGGTCATCTAGTCTGACCCCCTGCAATGCAGGACTCGTTTGCCCAACACGGGGCTTGAACCCACGGCCCTGAGATTAAGAGTCTCATGCTCTACTGACTGAGCTACCAAGGTGGCTAGGTTTTAACATCACATCTACATTCCACCTTTCCTCCAGGGAGCTCAGACTGGAATGCACAGCTCTCCTTCTTCCCCCATCAATCATCACAACCACCCTGTGAGGTAGGTTAAGCTGAGAGAGGATGTAGGGCATGGGGAGGCAACCTAAGGCCTGGGGGCCGGATCCAGCACAATCGCCTTCTATATCCGGCCCGCAGACGGGCCGGGAATCAGCGTGTTTTCACATGAGTAGAATGTGTGCTTTTATTTAAAATGCACCTCTGGGTTATTTGTGGGGCATAGGAATTCATTCATTTCCCCTCCAAAAAATATAGTCCGGCCCCCCCACAAGGTCAGAGGGACAGTGGACCGGTCCCCTGCTGAAAAAGTTTGCTGACCCCTGATGTAGCGTGACCATATGTGCTATTTTATGTTCCAGAAGGCTGCCCTTTATTGGAAGCACCTTATATTTAATGGGTTCTGTGTTCCAAATCTAGCTTAGGACCCACATACCGGTACCTACGGGACCGCCTCTCCTGATATGCCCCGTGGAGGACCTTAAGGTCCACAAATGACAACACCTTGGAGGTCCCAAGGCGCAAGGTGGTTAGATTGGTCTCAAGTAGGGACAGGGCCTTTTCAGTACTGGCCCCGACTTGGTGGAACACTCTGTCACAAGAGACTAGGGCCCTGCGGAACTTGACATCTTTCCGCAGGGACTGCAAGACAGAGCTGTTCTGCCTGGCCTTTGGTTTGGACTCACTCCAACCCCTATGTTTCCCTCCCCTTATGGTTTTGATCTATGGGCTACTATTAAAATGAGGCTGCATTTTAAATTGTATTTTAACCCGTATTTTAAATTGGTTTTCTCCCCCCCCCCCCCAATTCTGTTTTTATTGTAATTTTACTGGTGTTAAGGGACGCGGGTGGCGCTGTGGGTAAAACCTCAGCACCTAGGACTTGCCGATCGCATGGTCAGCGGTTCGAATCCCTGCGGCGGGGTGAGCTCCCGTCGTCCGGTCCCAGCTCCTGCCCACCTAGCAGTTCGAAAGCACAATTAAGTGCAAGTAGATAAATAGGTACCGCTTTCTAGCGGGAAGGTAAACGGCGTTCCGTGTGCTGCTCTGGTGCCGGTTCGCCGGAGCAGCTTCGTCACGCTGGCCACGTGACCTGGAAGTGTCTGTGGACAGCGCTGGCTCCCGGCCTCTAGAGTGAGATGAGCGCACAACCCTAGAGTCTGTCAAGACTGGCCCGTACGGGCAGGGGTACCTTTACCTTTTACCTACTGGTGTTAGCTGCCCTGAGCCCGGCTGTGGCCAGGGAGGGTGGGGTATAAATAAATATTATTATTATTATTATTATTATTATTATTATTAAAGATAAAGAACTCAAAGAAGGGGGGAGAGGGGGCTTGAAGTTACCACCAGAACGGTAGACTGAGAAGGCTCACAAAGGTTGCTCGGTCACAGTCTTCACCACTACGGTGAGATGTATGCCACGGAAGCTCACAGAAGCCAGAGGAATTTCAGAGTATGGTTTCCAGTGGCGAGAAGCAGTTGTCTTAGTGAACAAGTGCATGCATTGACGCTAGAGGCAACATTTCCATTAACCAGTCTGACACCTAATTTCTAGAAGCTCCAAAGAAGGAAGCGAAACTCTGAAGAAGGACAAATCCCAGCAACTCGCACTACAAGTCGTCTCCAAAAGGCAAACAAGCAGGATAAAGTGGGAATAGTGATTCATCCTGGGACAGCCCCTGGAAAATAGGACTGCCCAGTGGGGCTTGCTAGGGTGGAACACAGGAGGCCAACAGTAGGTGGCGCCAGAGCCAATGACAGGCAGAGCCAACTCATGCTAGTTTTGCATAACTAATCTCTGCTGGGGTCTGTAGGATGAAACTGACAGGGAGTAGCATCCCATGGTCTGGCTTTAAGTAAGAAGGAAGACAAGGGAGGTGGGGGGCTGAGGGTAGACTGAGGTTGGTGGGGCAGTGCCCCATTTGCCCTAATAAGATAGCCTCCTCTGGTGCTGCCGCCAGCAAACAAGACTAGCTGGAGCAAAACCAGTAGCTGCCACAGAGCTTGAGCTCAGAATTTGGGGGTTCCTTCACACAGAAACTTGGGTTTTTAATTTATGTGTTTGGCAGAGCAGGTAGAGAGGTGCCCAGGTGTGCTGGGTGTTGCTTAAACACTGCCCCCTGGCAGCAGAGCCTCATTTTCTCCTTCCCTCTAGATTTTTGCCTTGAGCTGGGTGTACAAGCAGCAGCTGATTTGGTTTGCCCCGTCCCAAATGTGCCCATGGAATCTGTCAATCCCATTTGTTCATGCTTATGCAAGTGGATCTAATGATCGCCTCTGCAAGCTGCTGTCTCGGGAACATATGGGCCATACATGAAATGAAAATTGCGTCGGAACAGCGAAGCCCCCCCTCCTTCCCCAACTCCAGTGGCAGCAAAAGACGGCTGACCTAGTTTGAAGGACTGCTAGATACAGCCCTCCTGATTCTTATAGAAGACTTTGCTCCAAGAACAAATTATAAAGCGGTAGCCAAACTAGCCTGTGACCCCAAACACAAAGATGGTCCTGTGGCAACTTAAAGAGCAAAAGATTTAGTATGACACTAAATAACAACCAAATCTGTAGGTCTTTTGTGTGTTTGCTCTGGGGTAATTCCTCTTTCAATGATTCAAGATGCCCAGAAACATATTTGCACAGTTCAGCTGCGGTTGCCTAAGAGCATATCCACATCACCACCATCCCATTCCCACAAGCCAGGTGTGGGAAACCTTTGCCCCTCCTGACGCTGCTGAACCACAACTCCCATCCAAGCCTGGCTAATGAGCAGGGAGTTGCAGCTCAGCGACATCACGAGAGCCAAAAGTTTCCCACTCCTGCTATAGGCTAACAGCAGACTCATTCGCTGGCTGTGGATTCCTGATGTAGCCAAACTGGTACCACTTGTGCGCAACAGGGAGGGATGAGGAGGACTGGGAGGACTCCAAGATTTGTAGAATTACATCCCGCCCCCCACACCTTTAGAACAAATAGGGATTGATCCAACGAAATTTCCCTCTCAAGGAAGAAACTGGAACCCTAGTCAGACAATAGGTCTAAACGTAAAGGTACCCCTGACCATTAGGTCCAGTCGTGGCCAACTCTGGGGTTGCGGCGCTCATCTCACTCTATAGGCCGAGGGAACCGGAGTACAGCTTCTGGGTCATGTGCTAACATGACTAAGCCGCTTCTGGCAAACCAGAGCCGCGCACAGAAACACCGTTTACCTTCCCTATTTATCTACTTGCACTCTGACGTGCTTTCGAACTGCTAGGTTGGCAGGAGCAGGGTTGGGATTCGAACCGCCGACCTTCTGATCGGCAAGTCCTAGGCTCTGTGGTTTAACCCACAGTGCCACCCTCATCCCTCTCAAGGAAGAATTTCCCTCTCAAGGAAAAAACTGGAACCCTAGTCAGACAATAGGTCTACATGCATTCAAATAATGCATGGAGCGGGGCCCCTGGACACTGGCCCCACCCTTATCTCCCCACCTATGCTCTTGACCTTTGTGCTTTCAGCTGAACATGCTTGGAATCACCCTTCAGATGTATGCGCTAAACAAATAAACAAAAAAATTAATGGGCTGTTTCCTCCCTATTTCAGCTTTATTATAGGTTTCTGTTATAATAGATCTGTCTGCTTCCTCCCTTTTAAACATGGAGTGGGGAGGGGGGGAGACCCTTGACATAGCTCATTAAGGACCAGCAAAATATTCCACACAGCTTCCCACACCTCTCCTCACTCTACCCAGCCTTATTCTGAATACTGATTATTTCCAGGCAGACTTAAGAAGAGAGAGTTTATCTGGCACGCAGGCCTGCGCGCACATTTCTGAGCATCTGTAATTAAGAGACCTGCTAATGAATTTCCCTCTCTTAATCACAGCTACCGGCGAGCAGATTATGAAACGTGGCTCAGGAACGTTGCTGTGAACATGTGCTACAAAACATCTCCCTTTATTTCCTAGCCCCTCCTGAGAGGCTACAAAATGAAAGAATGGACAGAGAGAGAGAGAGAAAAGGAAACAAGTAATTCCAGGCTTAGAGCCCATTTACATTCTACATTTAAAGCAGTATCATGGAACTTTAAACAGAAGAATTAGTTTACTCTGCCTGTCATTGGCTCCAGCTCTACCTACGTTTGGCCTCGCAGCCCTACAAGTTGCAATGGGCACTACCACCTAATGTATGTTTCGCTCCAAGCAAAGAGGCTTAAAAAGACATTTCCCCAGGACGTCTAGCAAATAATGAGTCGCATCCGAGGCGTCTGTTAGCCACTGTATTGTATTTTATATCCTTTTGTTGTATTACTGGTGCACGTTGCACTTTCACCCTATTTATTTGCAGGTTGCTTTTAATAAGCAAGCTGATCTGTCCAAGCAGGCCTGGCCCTCTCAGGTGGTGAGGTGAGAAGCTTTGCCTCAGGCATCAGATTAGGAAGAACAGTGGATCAGTCCCCTGCTCAAGCCCCCAAGATTACACCCACGGTGAGGGGAGGGGAAACAGTTAAAACAGACTTCAGTCAACAGAATAGAGTGGCTCATAGAATCATAGAACCTCTGCTTAAACACCTCCAAAGGATGGAGTCCTAAAATATACAAAGGGCGCACCGGACCATAGGGTGCACCTAGTTTTTAGGGGGGGGGAATAAAGAATAAAGAATAAAGAGGAAGCTCTCTTGGCTTCCTCTTTAGCCACACACAACCTCTCCAGCAGGGAGAGGCTGCGAGCGGCTTTGTTTTTAGCCGCGGGACTGGGGCGGGGGTAGCCCAACCTTCCCCCAACCCCAGCCCCCAGAACAGGTCCAGGAGTGGAGGCAAGGTTGCGCAGCCTTGCCGCCGCTCCCGGAGCTTGCGGGCTGGGGGAGCGCTACGAAGGTTTGCGGATAGCTGCCTGAAGCCCGGGGAGCGCAGTGGGAGTTGGCACTGTGCTCCCCGGGCTTCAGGCTGCTATCCGCAAGCCTTTGGAGCCCGTTGGGAACTCTCGCCGCGCTCCGAAGGCTTGCGGATAGCTTCCTGAAGCCTGGAGAGTGAGAGGGGTTGGTGCGCACCGACCCCTCTCGCTCTCCAGGCTTCAGCAAAAGCCTGCATTCGCTCCATAGGACACACACACATTTCCCCTTCATTTTTGGAGGGGGGAAAGTGCGTCCTATAGAGCGAAAAATACGGTATATCTCAAGAGTCCAAAGGCCAGGGTAAAGAGGTACATCTCTTGCTTACAATGAAGATGCCAGACACAATTTGGTGCGGGGGTGGGGGGAATTCCATGGCTTTGGGGCTGCCCCAGAGACTGCCCTTTCCAAGGCCACCATTCCCCAAACCTCTTGAGGGTGGTGGAACTATCAAGGGAGCCCTCAAAGCCCATTATATACCACCCTGAGACCTGCAGGTATAGGCCAGTATATATAAATTTAATAAATAAAATAAAATTTTAGCACTCGAGAAAGTCCGTAGGGACCAATAACCGTGGGAAGAAAGGTGTTACACCATTTATCAAGGTAATGCTTTCAAGAAGCATTTGCTGCTGGTGCAAAGCAGCACCCGTGGCCAGCTCTCCCACAATGCCTTGCTCTGAGGAAGGACCCTGGGCAGCCTAGAAGTGTCTGTACTGCTGTCGCTAATGGAGCAGGAAAAGCTACTCCAAACTCAGAGCTTGGCAGCAGAGCAGTGGGGAGGTCAGTGCACCTGAAGAAGATGGCAGCAGCAGAAGGTCCACCTGCTTCATCCACAGCATTGTGCTTCCAGCAGATCATTGGCCCAAAGATCAATGAACCCCCAAAACAGTTTTGGCCACTGTACTGAGAACTTACCTGGTCATACTGAAGTGCCTTGTGAGATATGCTGGCATACTGGAGCCTCAAGCAGTTCTTTCCATGCACGACATTGTTCAGTTCATTTTTCTAGAAGAAAAAGAGGAGAGAGAGACTAAAGCACAAGGCGGCATCTTCATTCTCAGCGACTTCAATCAACCAGCGGAATGTGCCTTGGCTGACCATGTTGGGCACTCCAGGGTGCTGCCTTGTTGTGAGTCACACCAGTGGTCCGACACCCAGCTCAGTATGGCCAGCACTGCAGCTCTCCAGGATTTCACCTGGAAGATTCTGCAAGCAAGGCAGATGCTCTGGCACTGAACTATGGGTCTTCCCCCAGTTGTTGGGATTGTACTTGGAGCTCATAACCCAGGAAGGCAGCCTTAAACTTCCACTGCCTTACGGAACATCTTAGGGAGAAGAAAAGACTCTACACAAATCCAGAGTGGAGTCCCTAAGACAGTTGGATGGTACCTTGTTCCTTCCAGCAACTCTCCTGCAGCTAAGCTGGTGCCAAGCGTATTGCTCTGCTTTGCTTTGGACCACATCAGCGAGGCTGTGAGGAGGGTCTAGTCGTCTGGGCAGCCCAGGACTTCCAGACACTGTGCCCAGGCTTGCGGCTCAGAGAGGTCACTTTGGTGCTACTAATACAGCTGTTTGACTTCACCCCTGGAAGTGCTCTCCATTGATTTTTGAAACAGATGGCCGCCAACAACAACTTTGGGAAGGGAGCAAGCTGGAAACACACAAGGATGGGGAAATAGCTGCCTTATGCACAATGCTCTGGATGTGGCTGGACCAAGTAGAGAAGAGCTTTTGCTTCTGGCAAAGCATAGGCTGTGTACACACCATACATTTTAAGCACATGACTTCCCCAAAAGGATCCTGGGAACCATCATTTGTTATGGGTACTGGGAACTGTGAGGGGTAAACTACAACTTCCAGGATTCCTTAGGGGAAGTTGGGTGCTTTAAATGTGTAGCATGCATGCAGCCACAGCATCTGGGTGACAAGAATGAATTGTTCCCTCCTGTTCCTCACTATACTGACCACATCTGTTGCACTGTGTTTAGTTCTGGGTACCACCTTTTAGGAATAACCACATGCCACAGCCATCAAGTTCAGGGTCAGAGTTGCGCGGTGGTTACAGTGTTGGACTAGGACCTGGGAGACCACTGTTCAAATCATGAACTCATCAAGCTCACTGAGTGACTGTGGGCCAGTCACACCCTAACCTACCTTACAGGGTTGTTGTGAGGACAAGGTGGGGAGGGAGAACGATGTGCTTCACTTTGAGCTCCGTAGAGGAAAGGTGGAATAGAAATGCTATTATTATTATTATTATTATTATTATTATTATTATTATTATTATTATTATTAATACCCTACCCATCTGGCTGGGTTTCCCCAGCCACTCTGGGTGGCTTATAACAGAACATTAAAAACAGAATAAAACTTCAAATATTAAAAACTTCCCTAAACAGGGCTGCGTTCAGATGTCTTCTAAAAGTCAGATAGTTTTTTATTTCCTTGACATCTGACGGGAGGGCATTCCACAGGATGGGTGCCACTGCCAAGAAGGGCCTCTGCCTGGTTCCCTGTAACCTCGCTTCTCACAGGGAGGGAACCTCCAGAAGGCCCTTGGAGCTGGACCTCAGTGTCCGGGCTGAACGATGGGGGTGGAGACGCTCCTTCGGGTACACTGGGCCAAGGCCATTTAGGGCTTTTAAAGGTCAGCACCTAGATCGCTGTCCACTGAGCTGATGGGATCTGGGAGTCTTATCACCTGAAGAATTACGATTCCTCACTCCTGCCACCTGCCTCTCTGCACAGTTGGATGGGTGTTTGAAACTCAAATTTATCAGTTAAATAAAAAGGGGGGGGGGCGAAGCATCTTGTTAATTTGAAGGAGGTGCTTTTTGGCTTTTAAAAAAGGTAAAGGTAAAGGTACCCCTGCCCATACGGGCCAGTCTTGACAGACTCTGGGGTTGTGCGCCCATCTCACTCAAGAGGCCGGGGGCCAGCGCTGTCCGGAGACACTTCCGGGTCACGTGGCCAGCGTGACAAGCTGCATTTGGCGAGCCAGCGCAGCACACGAAAACACCGTTTACCTTCCCACTAGTAAGCGGTCCCTATTTATCTACTTGCCCCTGGGGGTGCTTTTGAACTGCTAGGTTGGCAGGCGCTGGGACCGAGTAGCGGGAGCGCACCCCGCCGCGGGGATTCGAACCGCCGACCTTTCGATCGGCAAGCCCTAGGCGCTGAGGCTTTTACCCACAGCGCCACCCGCGTCCCTTTTGGCTTTTAACATGGTTTTATTTATTTATTTGGTCCCCTATCTTGGAGCTAGGGGTCAGCGCTGCCTGCTGTATTTCTGAGAAGTTAATTATCCCTCACTCTTTCCACACAGGCAGTGACACAGTCAAATGAGGTCCACCATTTAACCTATTCAAAATCAATTTCTTCCCTGCCCCAGCAGCTCCTGATGAAGGCAAGGAGGCTGGAGAGAGATTAATAAGTCATGAAACCAGCCACTATTAGCCACGGGACACAACCCTTTGAAAAGAGAAACACTTCTGTAATATTATCAGACATATTGAGAGAGAGAGAGAGAGAGAGAGAGAGAGAGAGAGAGAGAGAGAGATTGAGAAGCAGGCAAATGGTCTTCCAGGCTTCCAGAATGTTTCAGTTCTCATCAGCTCATCAGTCCTGTGTGCCTTCACTGGCTCACCAGTCAGTAAATATGCAATCAAAACCTTCAATCCATTTGATAAACAGAGATAAATGCAAGAAACATAGAGGGGCTTAATTTGAAAAGAAAACCCCACACAGACAATAAGGCCATGTGCAGGAACCATGGTGGGTTTACTTCTTAGTACAGTATCAACAAGATTAAAAGCACCACAAGAAAAACCAACCAACTCAGTTTTCTTGTTAACGTTCTGATCTGGCAGTTTGTTTTACCTTAAGACATGGAGATTCTATCTCAGCAGAAACACAAATTTCGCATGTGCCTAAAGAATCCTAGAAATGCTTGTTCTTCCATATCCAGAATATTTTTGGAATATCCCCCACAGCCATCCTCTAAATGATTGTTAGCTAAGCAAAATTATTACAAACAGACAGACAAACTTTCCCCACAAAATGAATGCAAGCATTTTGAGTGAAGACTGCAATAGAAACATGAGAGGATGAAGTACATGCCCCACTTCCCAAGAAGTCCATATATTTTAATTGACAACTCTTTGGCATCTATAAGATCAGATAAGAAACCCCCTTCTTTTTCAGGCTCAGCATCCCACTTTAATAGGAAGTCAGGCTGCTGAACAGCTTTAACACGCTTGCGTTCTGTAAAACCCTGTATGAGCTCATTTGCAAAGAAAATAAATGCTTAAAATAAAATAAAAGTTACCTTACAGATCATTTGCATCTTTGCAGAAAGAAAGCCAGAATCTCTTCTACGGTTTGAAATAAATGAAACATTTTCAATATATATTAAGTGTGTGTGTGTGTGTGTGTGTGTGTGTGTGTGTGTTTCAATGGGTACAAGGCCAACAGATAAACAAAAACAAAAAAACCACAATTGGAATTGGGAGATGGCTCCAGTAGATTTAACGCAATCTGACACCACTGTCTGTGCAGCAAGGTTCTACATTGCCTGGAGTTAAGCATCTGTTGTCCCGCATTCGTTAGCTCATGCATCAATTTTTTTGCATCTGAAAACAAAAGCCCTGCCCTTCTGGAATGTAAAATTATGCAGTTAGGGTGGGATGGGAGAGAGACAGAAAAACATGTTGGACTTTTTGTGAGTTATCGTCTTTCTCTGCACTTAACGCACTGCCCAATAGTGTGTTCCCAATGGGACGCGGGTGGCAATGGGACGCGGGTGGCGCTGTGGGTAAAAGCCTCAGCGCCTAGGGCTTGCCGATCGAAAGGTCGGCGGTTCAAATCCCCGCGGCGGGGTGCGCTCCCGTTGTTCGGTCCCAGTGCCTGCCAACCTAGCAGTTCGAAAGCACCCCCGGGTGCAAGTAGATAAATAGGGACCGCTTTCTAGTGGGAAGGTAAACAGCGTTTCCGTGTGCGGCTCTGGCTCGCCAGAGCAGCGATGTCACGCTGGCCACGTGACCCGGAAGTGTCTCCGGACAGCGCTGGCCCCCGGCCTCTTGAGTGAGATGGGCGCACAACCCCAGAGTCTGGCAAGACTGGCCCGTACGGGCAGGGGTACCTTTACCTTTATCTTCCCACCAGGATTTCTAAGAGCGGAGTTGGTTGAGTGACCTAAAATTTGGATGCAGTCTACCTGCCATGTATCACAGTATGTTGGATGCTCCAGAATGCCCCAACCCCAACCCTTTTGTCAGCAGCACTAGGCAGGCGACAAATCAAAATCGAACAAGCCTAGGGGCTAACAAGCCCTTTGATGGGTTGCATTTTGGCTTGAGAGGCACAAATTGTACTGCCCTGGCCTTGACATGGTACAAGAAGCTAAGCACAGGAAATGAGAGAGATTGAGAAATGCTTGGATAGGCTTTAAAATAGCAATTTGACTGGCTGCTACTGGCAAGTCAGGGTACATCCAGAAGAAAGCATGGAGATACTACTACTGACCCAGATTAAAGGGTTGCTGCAAAGAGTTCTGAAATAATACTTGCCAAGATTTTCACCCAAGCTGAGTCGGTCCAGCATGAGACTCCTAACCTTGGGGTCATGGGTTCGAGCCCCATGCTGGGCAAAAGATTCCTGCACTGTGGGGGGCTGGACTAGATGATCCTCGTGGTCCTTCCCAATGCTATGATTCTATTATCTCTTCTATGACTCAGAGATGAGGAACCTGAGATGCCCAGAAGATGCCCAGAATTGGCCTTGGGCTGGTGGGGTCCAACAATATCTGGATTGCCACAAGATTATCCAGCCTATTGTTATAAGTAAAAAAAAACAAAACCCTGCTCTTTTTCCCTTATGGGGTACCCAAGAGCCCATGTAGAGTCATCTTGTAGGTTCTCTATCGGTAGGAGAAAATAACAGAGACCATAGCTGTCAACCTTCCCTTTTTTGGTGGGAAATTCCCTTATTCCAGCACCATTTCCCTCTGCTTCCTACTGCTATCCCGGATTGTTAGATATCCCATAGACTGTCCCCGGGACAGTTGAGGCTGCTGATCCCTTATTTTCGAGGCTGCTGATCCCTTATTTTCAAATCTGAAAGTTGACAGCTATGACAGAGACCAACCAGAGAATATTGAGAAGCAAAGCAGCTAGTAAGCCTGATCTTTATTAACTGTTGCAACATGGTGCCCCCTTCACACACAGGAGAAGGAGGACCTCAAGCAAAGGTGTGCCCGCCCTTATATAGACATTTTAAATTACCCGCCCTGGAGTCCAGGACCACCCCCAGGTTGTATATATGCGTAAATGAACCGCATATCCTAAAGACAACACGGTCTCCACTGTGCCTCATTCCAAAGGAAACACAAACCCTGGGAAGCGCATGGAACCACTGGAATATCGCACTACTTGGAGACTGGGGTGCCGTGCCACAAAATTCATGAATGGAGAAGTGTTTAGTAACAAGAGTCGCTAGAGCACAAGACTCTTAATCTCAGGGTTGTGGGTTTAAGTCCCAGGTTGGGCAAAAGATTCAAGCATTGCAGGGGCTAGATGACCCCCGTGGCTCAACTCTTCCAGCTCTGCAATCGTATGTTTCTATTATTCTACCTATGGGATGCAGGTGGCGCTGTGGGTTAAACCACAGAGCCTAGGACTTGCCGATCAGAAGGTCGGCGGTTCGAATCCCCACGACGCGGTGAGCTCCCGTTGCTCGGTCCCAGCTCCTGCCAACCTAGCAGTTGGAAAGCACGTCAAAGTGCAAGTAGATAAATAGGTACCACTCCAGCGGGAAGGTAATCGGTTTTTCCGTGCACTGCTCTGGTTCGCCAGAAGCGGCTTAGTCATGCTGGCCACATGACCCAGAAGCTGTACGCCGGCTCCCTCAGCCAATAAAGCGAGATGAGCACCGCAACCCCAGAGTCGGTCACGACTGGATCTAATGGCCAGGGTCCCTTTACCTTTACCTATATTATTCTACCTGCGGTCTGACTCTGAAGTGCTATAGCGCAGACATGGGTTCACCTCTGTGGTAATAACTAGGGGCTGGCTTATGAACGCCTGTATTTAAAAACAAAATCTGTGCATCTGCGAGGTCTGGTTTACAATTTGAACTTTAGTGCTGACATAGTTGAAGGTGTGTGTGTGTGGGGGGGTGCGGTTTGGAAAGGTGGGAGGGGGAGAAAGAGTGAACTGTGGGTCAAGCTACAAAAGGGCAAGGAGCTGGTGACATTTGAAAGCCTCTGCTGCTAACAGCCAAGTGAGAAGTCAGCTAAGCCACACAGCAGGGTTTCCCCCACCACCACCTTAATGGAGAAACCATCTGCATTTTAAATAAGCTCCCTTCCATAATTAGGGTTTCTTTTTAAGATGCAAATGAAAACATGTCCTAATAAAAGAGGATCAACAAAAGGGTGACTGGGGCTCCTTCCTAGCCTAATAGCACAACATCAGATGATATACAGGGCGTAAAAATAGCAGCCACGGAAATCAATAAAGAGCCCACCCAAGCCATGGGACTGTTTCTCTGTAATCAGGAATTGATTCCCGCAATCAGATATGTGGCGATTAAAAAGCGCACGCAAGAGAAAGAGCAACGAAAACCTGACACCATTTCAAACTCCTTGTTGGTTCACCTATTCAAGGCTGATTCTCTTTAAATCGCATCCTGACACAGGCAGATGTTAGCACTGAGGTAGCCAAAGCGATGTTCTCCAGATGTGATTCCCACCACCATCAGCCAGCGGTTAAGGATTGATGGGGTAAGGATGGGAAGCATCATGCAGACTAACGCTTGCTTGTGTCAGGATGTGGTCAGTGCCAGATTTACGTATAAGCTAAACAAGCTATAGCTTAGGGCCCCACTCTCTTGGGGGCCCCCCAAAAAATTAAAGGAAAAAAACCTGGATGTACATTTCCAAAATATAAGATAAAAAAGAAATAAAATAAAACCTACATACAGCAATAGTGTTCTGTGTTGTGTAGGCTCCTATGATGTAAGTAATGGTGTAAAGCCTGCTAGCCTGCTCCCTAAAATATCACTGGTTTACTCATTTCTATATCAATTACTTTGATAAAATACGCATTTTGTTATGTGCAAATGGCTTTAGATACCTATTAGGTCCATAAATGACCATATAGCATATATTCAACACAAAAAAACAGCGACAATTTGTTGTTGACAAAGGACAGCTGGACATATAAAGGGCCCCATTACTTTCAGTAGCTTAGGGCCTCAGGAAACCTAAATCCGGCACTGGATGTGATTCAAGAGCCATAGCCTTGAAACATGTGAACACATGTTAACATATGCTTTACAATACAAAAACTCAAAACTACATATCGTAATGAATGTGCTGGAAGGGCAAGCTCCAAGAAATATCAAGAAAAGCAGAAAGGGTAAGCCCAGGTTTGGTGTTTGGATCCTTATCCATGACAAATAGATTTTGGTGTGCTTTAAGGAAATCTTTAATAATCACATTCAGCTACATTATCAACCTTTTTTTCTATTTTGATCTGCTCCTCCCATCTCTTCCCTTAGCTACTGGGTTCCTGCTCAGGACAAACCCTCTAAACATGAATTTAAATGGTAGTTAACAGACCCCCAACACCAGTTTAGCAAACAATGATAATCTCCATTTTCAAGAGAAGCTAAGGTAAATATTCCCTATGGATTTTGAGCTATGACAACCATGTATATTAAAATCAATGTTTGTGTGTAGGGCATTAGGAAGATGGAACATGGTGAAATTTCACCAGACACCCCATGCATATCTTTCAAGGCTTTTCTTGATGTTCATAATGTCTGGAAACGTGCATTTGTGTTGGTGGTGCTATCAGGGAAAGGGAATGTATAGCCCTCCAGATTTTGTTGGACTCCACTTCCCATCAGCCTCAACAAGCATGGGTCATGGATGATGGGAGTTATAGCCCAACGACACTTGAAGGGCCACCATTCCCCACCGCAAAGTAGGATTAATGAAAGCTGAGGGTTATAGAGAGGCAAGCTTCCTACCAGATTCTTGCATTTAGTGGCAATCTCAGTGGAGTTACAAAACAGCAGCCATAAATTTAACGCATCGTACCTTTGCACAGTGCAAGGAACTGAGAGCAGCAGGGACCTAGTGGGAATTCACTTTTGGATAATTAAAGTACAGTAGCAGAAGATTAAATTTGTGCAGCCTATTTAAAAAAAAAAGACTGCTCAAAAGCTCTCATGCTTTTATATTTAATTTGCTCAGCACCATATGTTCTGCCGATACCTAGAGAATCTCTTCCTCTCTCATATCTTACCCCCATCTCTCTTCTTAATTTCATGAAATCAAGGATGGTGGACAACAGAAAAAGAGCAGAGGAGTCATTAAAAGGGAGACTCTTTCAAAAGGTGCACCCCGTGATAGGGGTCTGCATACCAGGGATTTGAACTGACCACAGGTTTGGTTTTGGATCCCGATTTGGCGCTTTGGAAAAACGATCTGCCTTATTCCAAGGCAGTCCATACGTTGCTTGGGGATTCATTCAAGTCTACATCATTCCTCACCCACCCCATTCAGAAACTACAAACCGCTTTGAGTAGATGCTTAATCGCATCTGCTTCACCTTGTGACGCCCTGTATACACCCTGCTTCACCTCTGACAAGCAAAAAAAACCAAACACCTAAGGGGCACCCCCTTCACCTTGGGATTTGGGGTGCCTCTAAATCTGATGCACACGACTGCATCTCCTCCAACAGCATTTCATAAATTAAAATAGGGGAATTCTTGTGCAGTTGGCAACACATCTCCCCACAAGCATCACCTTCAGCACTTCCCCAGTGGGGAGGCATATGTCGTTTTGTGGTTTGCCTCAGGTGTCAAAATGTATTGGGCCAGCCCTGCTTTTCTGACTTATACCTCCTTAAGTTACTTTAATTACTTAAGTGCCAGATTTACATATAAGCTAAACAAGCTATAGCTTAGGGCTCCGGTCTCTTGCCCCCCCCCCCCAAAAAAAATTTAAAGGAATACACTTGAACTGTGTATTACTTCTGAATAAAGATGCTTTGGCTTAGACTATTATCTTCTTAGAGACCTAAGAGAAGGAGCTGGGTTCTGGGGAAATTTGGCATCTGTGCAGTGCCGCGTTTACATGTAAGCTAAAAAACAAAACAAAACTGGGTGTATATTTCCAAAATATAAGATAACAAACAAATAAAATAAAACCTGCATACAGCAACAGTGTTTTGCATTGTATAGGCTCCTATGATGTAAGTAATGGGCCCTGCCTGCTAGCCTGCTCCCTAAAATATCACTGGTTTGCTCATTTCTATATATAGGGTGCCTACATTCTGCATGGACTGGTTACAATGGCAACATGTGCAAATGGCTTTAGATACCTATTAGGTCCATAAATGACCATATAGCATATTCAACACACAAAAACAGTGACAATTTGTTGTTGACAAAGGACAGCTGAACATATAAAGGGCCCCATTACCTTCAGTAGCTGAGGGCCTCATCAAACCTATATCCAGCCCTGCTTAAGTAACTACTTGTTGATATGTAGATTAAACAGCAAACAGTCACTCTGGCAAAACTGTAGATTTGCCACCCCATACCAGATACTCATAGAGAAGCCCTGGGTGCTAAAAGTGTCTTCACTCAACTTACAACTGCCCCTCTCCAGTTCCAAATGGCAAAAATGCTGTTTTCCATGCATGCACCAATCTACGCCTACTGGCAGCAACTCTCCAAGGTTTCAGACAAGGGTCCTACCTGGATATAACGGGGATTGAACCCAGGGCCATCAAAATACAGAGCAGATGCTCCAGCACTGAGCCACAGCCCTTCCCCAAGGGACTAATCACTTCTCATTACTCTGTCCCAGCTCCTTACTCTGAGCATCTCATCACTCAGGCACAAACTGAGCCAGTGGTGGGTCAATGAGTACATCTTAGCTTCAAACCAGCACCCTGGCAAAGAAGCAAGATGATGTATACACAAACATGGGAAAGGTTGAGAGAGTTGGGTATGTTTAGCCTGGAAAAGAGGAGACTGAGAGGAGATAGGATAGTCTTCAAATATCTCAAGGGCTGTCACATGGAAGAGGGAGCAAGCTTGTTTTCTCCTGCTCTGGAGGCTAGAACACAAACCAACGGATTCAAGTTACAAGAAAAGAGATTCCAACTAAAGTGATTTCTGCTAGTCTTCTTCTTCTTTGGCGATCACTCGTAAGTGAGTAAGATGGTCTTCCATAAACACGGTTGTCCGTAAGTGACTGTGGAGGCCAATTCTGGATCCACACGTCCTTCCACAGTGGGGACATTGGTTTCTGGGCGGGAGTTGATCATGGTGTGGATTTGCCAAGCGTGCCTTCCTCTTAGCACATTTCTCCCTTGCATCCTGAGTTCGATCGTCTTCAAAGCCCATGACACCTTTGATAAAGGCTGTTCTCCAATTGGAGCGCTCGCAGGCCAGTGTTTCCCAGTTGTCAGTGTTTATACTACATTTTTAAAGATTTGCCTTGAGAGAGTCTTTGAACCTCTTTTGTTGACCACTGGCATTACGCTTTCCATTTTAAAGTTTGGAATAGAGTAGTTGCTTTGGAAGATGATCATCAGGCATCCGCACAACATGACCAGTCCAACGAAGTTGATGTTGAAGAATCATTGCTTCAACACTGGCGATCTTTGCTTCTTCCAGGCACTGGTGGACTTTCCTTCCTTGGAGGTTTTTAAGCAGAGGTTGGATGGCCATCTGTCATGGCTGCTTTAGCTGAGATTCCTGCATTGCAGGGGGTTGGACTAGATGACCCTTGGAGTCCCTCCCAACTCTACAATTCTATGATTCTATTGACCAATCCCAAGGCATGGAACTTCAACTTCCACCATCACAAAGTCCTTACCAATGATAAGTGATGGGCACTTTTAAAGTTAAGGAAACAGCAACCACTTGATGAAAAACACATTACCGTACATGTCACCACACAAAAGCCTGGAGCTTGGAGAAGGGTGGGAAGTGGGAGGGGTGGCTCATTTCATTTTAAAGACAAAGAAAGCATTGCCTTCCCCGGGTGTTAAAAACCAAAGCAAAACACAACCTTCTCAGGGACTCTCAGCCACTAATGCAATTGCCAATGCAATTAATGGAATTGTTACATTTCAAAGCAACTCCGACTGTGTGGGTTCCCAAGCGCACTGCATGCAAGGATGCCAGGAGCAATTCTAATTGGAATCCTGGGTTTCTTCTCTCTCTCTCTCTTCCTCTCCCCCAGCCCACCCATTCATGTTTGCCTCGTAAATGAAGCAGGGGTTACTGCAGAACAGAGGTCACAGACATTACGAAGCATGACCCCAGCGTGGACTCCCTCAGGCATATCCTTAAAAGGAAACACACAAAGCAGAAGCAATTGTTTTATGCTTGAAAATGTAGGGATCAGGAGATGCTTGGGGAGTCTGATATTTGTGAATGAACCGGTTCGCACTGTTTGACCAAAGACGAGGATTGTGATTTAGCTGTCCATCAGATTCTGTCCTTCTGGTAACACTGCACTGCAGTTTGGCAGTTTAGATAAGATATACATTGAAATATGTAAAGGTAAAGGGACCCCTGACCATTGGGTCCAGTTGTGGCCGACTCTGGGGTTGCAGCGCTCATCACACTTTATTGGCCAAGGTAACTGGCATGCAGCTTCCGGGTCATGTGGCCAGCATGACTAAGCCGCTTCTGGCAAACCAGAAACGGAAACGCCGTTTACCTTCCCGCCGGAGCGGTACCTATTTATCTACTTGCACTTTGACGTGCTTTTGAACTGCTAGGTTGGCAGGAGCAGGGACCGAGCAACGGGAGCTCACCTCGTCATGGGGATTCGAACCGCCGACCTTCTGATCGGCAAGTCCTAGGCTCTGTGATTTAACCCACAGCACCACCCGTGTCCCTACTGAAATATGTACTTGGAGATAATTTTTTAAAAAGTAATAATTGCATTGTAGTGCAGAAACGGAGAAATCAGACTTAAGGGCAGAATGAGCAAGAGTGATGCAGAAGAGAAATCAACAGGTTTGTTCATTCCCTGGTAAGACTGATGTGTTTATTCCAACTGAGAGAACAACTTCCATATCTGTCCATCTCATGGCAAAGAAACAGGCATTGCTTAGCTAGACAATGTTTATACTTGCTGTTTTATTTTATTTTTATTTATTTAAGGTTAATATACTGTTCAACATTCAGAATTTCATAACATTTATAATGGGCTTTAGGCTCATTTACCTAAAGTAAGGACAAGTAAGCAGCACTGAACTTGATAGTTATGTATGCATAGTTATGTATAATATTGCATTGTTAGATTCTGGTGCCCTGTGGAAGTTATGGACTACAGCTCTAGTCTCTGAACAGTGGTCAATGCTGGCTGGAGCAGAACAGAATTGTAGTTCTAAACATCTGGAATACACCAGGTATGGGAAGACTGACGTCCATTATCGCAGCAATCTTTAAAAGTATATGATCTCCCATGCTGTAGACATGAGACTTTGAACCAAACAGGGATGTGGGGAGGGGAGTTCGATTCAGTTTATATTTAAAGATGAATCTACTAAATATGAACTTATTGAAACAATACAAAACCAAATTGCAGCCCTCCTTCAAAATCTGGACTGATATGAATTTTGAGATGCAGCCGGTGATTACCAAATTGCACCTATGAGGGGCAAAGGTGCATAGGTAAAGGTAAAGGGACCCCTGACCATTAGGTCCAGTCATGGCCGAGTCTGGGGTTGCGGCGCTCATCTTTATTGGCCAAGGAAGCTGGCCTACAGCTTCTGGGTCATGTGGCCAGCATGACTAAGCCGCTTCTGGCGAACCAAAAAAGCGCACGGAAACACCGTTTACCTTCCCGCCGGAGTGGTACCTATTTATCTACTTGCACTTTGACGTGCTTTCGAACTGCTAGGTTGGCAGCAGCAGGGACCGAGCAACGGGAGCTCACTCCATCGTGGGGATTCGAACCGCCAACCTTCTGATTGGCAAGTCCTAGGCTCTGTGGTTTAACCCACAGCGCCACCCGCGTCCCTTGCAAAGGTGCATAAGAAGGAACAAATCGGTGAAAATAACATTTAAGGCGCACTGCAAAATGTGCATGGTAGTGAAAACTGCATACAAAAATGTATTTATTGGGAGAATTTTGCACCAAAACCCTGGAGAATTTTCATAAAGATTTTTTTTTAAAAAATGTAAATTACTGCAGGAATGTAGAGAATTGAATTTAAGTCTGGACAGATCAGTTCCCAGGACCAAATTATATTTGATTCAGAGTGTGGGCTGGGGATTGGATTGTGGCAGCAGTGCTAAGGAATAAGGCTCCCCACCCTTGCCAGCACCAAAGTCAGCAGAGTATGAATTACATGAACGAAAGCTCTGAAGCGTAACTTCTTTGAAGCCTTTTTACAGCTACTGCAAACTAAAAATAAACTATAAACTAAAGACTAACGGAAAAGGGATGCGGGTGGCGCTGCGGGTTAAACCACAGATCCTAGGACTTGCTGATCAGAAGGTCGGCGGTTCAAATCCCCGTGACGGGGTGAGCTCCCGTTGCTTGCTCCCTGCTCCTGCCAACCTAGCAGTTCGAAAGCACATCAAAGTGCAAGTAGATAAATAGGTACCGCTCCGGCGGGAAGGTAAACAGCGTTTCCGTGCGCTGCTCTGCTTCGCCACAATCGGCTTAGTCATGCTGGCCACATGACAGACAAATGCCGGCTCCCTCGGCCAGTAAAGCGAGATGAGCACCACAACCCCAGAGTCGGCCACGACTAGACCTAATGGTCAGGGGTACCTTTACCTTTACCTAAAGACTAACGGAGGCTACTGGACTGCATGAGTGTTACAGTTTCTTATGCAGTCATCTTATCTCTACACAGGTGACACTCAGACTCCCACAGAGTCAGGCAGGAGCGAAAGAAGAATGAGCAGATTCTGCCGCCTCCTTTCTGAAAACATCATGAGATTCTTACAATGGGATGGGTGAAATATCCACAACCCTTTCACTCCACAGCTGCACCTCCACCTCTGGGGCCCCACTTTGGATTCCTCTGATTTAGTAAGTTCTGTTGGAAGTTTGGCTGTAGCTCATGCTTTACCAACTGAGCTATCCTAATGTATCGTCTTCCTTTTTTGTTACCCAACACCAGCACCACAGTGTATGCCCAGCTGAAAAGGGGCAGCTACTCTCTGTTGCCTGGTGTTGGGCTAAGATAGGATGGAGGGTGATGCCTTTGAAAAGGTCATTCGCTCCAGCTATCCCCCAATGCAATTATGCTGGGCTCCCAACCACCTTCGCAACCTCTTAATAACCATCCCAGGGGAAATAGCACTAAAATGCAATGGGTCAAATGGGAAGGCAACCCTAGTAGAATCTGATTAGCCTGTCATTCTTAGCTTTAATTTCCCAACCCCAAAGCAACCTGACACTGGGAGCAAGCAATGAAGAAGAAGAGGAGGAGGAGGAGTTTGGACTTAATACTACTACTACTACTACTACTACTACTACTACTAATAATAAATTCATTTATACCCCACCCTCCCCAGCCAGAGCCAGGCTCAGGGTGGCTAACACCAGTAAAATTACAGTAAAAACATAATGGGAGGGGGACCAATTTAAAATACAGGTTAAAATGCAATTTAAAATGCAGCCTCATTTTAAAAGTAGCCCATAGATCAAAACCATAAGGGGAGGGAAACATAAGGGTCAGACTGAGTCCAAACCAAAGGCCAGGCGGAACAGCTCTGTCTTGCAGGCCCTGCGGAAAGATGTCAAGTCCTGCAGGGCCCTAGTCTCTTGTGACAGAGCGTTCCACCAAGTCGGGGCCAGTACTGAAAAGGCCCTGGCCCTAGTTGAGATATCCCGCCTTTCACTATCCTAAGGAGTCTCAAAGCAGCTAACAATCTCTTTTCCCTTCCTCCCCCACAACAAACACTCTGTGAGGTGAGTGGGGCTGAGAGACTTCAAAGAAGTGTGACTGGCCCAAGGTCACCCAGCAGCTGCATGCAGAGGAGCGGGGACGCGAACCCGGTTCCCCAGATTACGAGTCTACCGCTCTTAACCACTACACCATGCTGGCACTCAGGCATCAGTCTGGGAATGTTCCCTGCCTGAAAGCCTGGACAGCCATGAAGATAGTTGAAAGCAACTCAAGAGACCCAGAGATGGAAAGAAGATAAAGTACCAACCAGAGAAAAATGGCAGACCAAGTTGATGGACTATGCCAAAATGGAAAGACTGGCGGGAAAGATCAGAAATCAGGAAGACCAAATTTTTGTGAAAGACTGGAATAACTCTGTAACGTATCTGAGAGACTACTGTAAACAGTTTGAAAACACTAGCAGGAATACAGTGACACTTGTAAGGTGACATGGACGTTGGAAATTATGAGTAATAGACAGAATACAGTAAAAGATACAGAAAGGAAAGACTGAATTGGAACCCAAGGAAGGATGGAGGGAGGTCCGAGGGTTCGGAGAACCTTTCGTTTTGTTATTACTATTTTCTGTTTCTTTAATACTTGGATTGGTTATGATTGTTAATAATATTATGTAAAAACCAAATAAACTTAAAAAAAGAAATGATGAGAAAGCGACTCAAGAGACAGCATGGCTTTTCAAGGTACATGGGTGTGTTTTCCTTGCGCTGCTTGCTTAAAGAAACACATGCAATGGATTCTAAGCCACACACAACCAGAGAAGGGCCATAGCTCAGTGAGAGAGCTCATGCTTCTCCCTGGTTCACCCTTCAGCATCTCAGGCATCGGGCTGGGAATGTTCACTGCCTGAAAGCCTGGGCAGCCACGGCCAGTGAGGCCTTGTCCCACTAGTTTCCCCCAGTAAAGCCCATGGTTTACAGCTGAATCGGACCAAATGACAATTGGGTTTTCTGCAGATTGCTGCTTATTCCAATTCAGCGGCAAATGAACCATAGAGTTGGAAGGGACCACAAGGGTCATCTCGTCCAACTCCCTGCAATGCTGGAATCTTTTGCCCAACACAGGACTTAAACCCTGAGATTGAGAGCCTTGTGCTCCACCAACTGAGCTATCCCAGGAATCATGTTTTCCAGGGAAAAGCTGTGAGGCAAATGCAACACCACTCAGACTCGCGCTTTCCAGTCACCATCTCTTAGCCTAACCTACCTCACAGGGCTCTTGTGAGGGTGAAATGGGGAGGAAGAGAACCATGTACATCACCCTGAGATCCTTGGAAGGTGAAAGTGGTTGATGAATGCAATAAATACAAATAAAATGATACTGAGCTGGGCAGACCAAGGATCTGACTTAGGATAATTGTCAGTTTATGCAACCCGTGACCTCACCAGCACATTGGTAGATATTGTAAGAATCGGCTTAAGAACCACCAAACAGTGTGGTTAAGAGTGCTGAACTAGGGAGACCAGGGTTAAAATCCCAACTTAGCCATAAGGCTCACTATGTAATTATTATTAGTAGTAGTAGTAGTAGTAGTAGTAGTAGTAGTAGTACCCTGTCCATCTGGCTGGGTTTCCCCAGCCACTCTGGGCAGCTTCCAACAAAGATTAAAAATACATCAAAATGTCACACATTAAAAACTTCCCTGACTATTTAACCTTGGGCCACTCATGGACTTTCAGCCAAGCCTACCTCACAGGGTGGTTGAGACTATTAGGGTGAAAAAATGTCATGTTCCTGCTTTGGCTCTGAATCTGACAGTTGTTCTAGAGGTGTTTTTTTAAAAAAAATTAAAAAATATTATCCATATTAATAACATTTGGAAATGACAGTGGGAAATGTACAGATTCAAGATTTCCAAAAATACTGAAGTTGTTTGCTTGTTTGCATTATACAATCATAGAACTGTAGAGCTGGAATGGACCCAAGAGATGTCTAGCCCAACCCCCTGCAATGCAGGAATCTACGTAAGCTAAAGCATCCATGACAGATGGCCATCTAACCTCTGCTTAAAAACCTCCAAGGAAGGAGAGTTCATAACCTCCTGAGGGTGACTGTTCCACTGTCAAACACCTCTTACTTTCAGAAAGTTCTTCCTGATGTTTAGTCATGACATTACATTAGTAATTACATTAGTAGTATCACACTTTTCGTTCATGGGGTTCAAGGCGACTCATACATTGTACTCTCCCTCCCAATTTTATCTTCACAGCAACCCTGAGAGGTAGGTTAGGCTGGCCCAAGATGACCCAATGTGTTTCTTGCCTGAGCTGTGAACTGAACCCTATTCTCCTGGGTCCCTAGCTCAACACTCTACAGTGGTGCCTCGCAAGACAAAATTAATTCGTTCCGCGAGTTTTTTCGTCTTGCGATTTTTTCGTCTTGCGAAGCACGGTTTCGGAAAAGTTTTGGAAAAGCTTCAAAAATCACCAAAGTCTTCAAAAACCTCAAAAAAGGCTACCACACTGCGTGCTATGAGTTGCTCCTCGAAGTCAAGTCGCAACTGTATTAACGGTTTTAAGAAAAAGGAAACAAACTTGCAAGATGTTTCCGTCTTGCGAAGCAAGCCCATAGGGAAAATCGTCTTGCGAAGCAACTCAAAAAACCAAAAACCCTTTCGTCTTGCGAGGCATTCGTCTTGCGAGGTACCACTGTAATCACTTACAACTATGCACTGCATAGAAAGGGAAAGGGGAGGCCACTTCAGTGCATAGCTGTCAACTTTCAGATTTGAAAATAAGGGATCAGCAGCCTCGCCTGTCCCGGGGACAGTCTATGGGATATCTAACAATCCGGGATAGCAGCGGGAAGCAGCGGGAAATGGTGCTGGAATAAGGGAATTTCCCACAAAAAAAGGGAAGGTTGACAGCTATGCTTCAGTGTTATGTGCAGGTCAGCACCCATCAAAATCCTTGCAGTTTGCCCTCCACCCCACTATGAGGAGCTGTTCCCTAACACCAATTGGGGGAGGGGGTCAAGGGGGGGAAAGGCATCTGTTTTTAAATGGGAGTGTTGGAGAGGATTGATGAAACGGTCAGCAAAAGCAGGTAACAGTGTCAGGGCTCTTGTGTGCTCTGAAAAGAAGTCCGCTTTGCAGGCGCATGCATTAAAATTCCACCCACCCAACACGTGGGCATCAACATGCGGAAGCCGGCACGAAAGCCAGACGTGCATGAGCCGTGATTAAATAGTCAGTTTCAAGTACGTGCATCGAAGCCCCGTATCCTTCCTTGCCGACAGTTAATGCTTCAATTAAAAGGATAGGCTCTCACCACTGTTTCCCAACAAGCCTGCCTTATTGCAATGCGCAAAGGAACAGAGGCGAGGAGGGGGGAGATCAGCGGTTGCCATGGCAATGCAGCCCAGCAGGTGCGGAATATCTGTCCTGTAGTACCTATTTGAGAAGGAGAAAAGGAAAGGGTGGGGAGGCTTGGGTGCTTTTGTGTGACCAGAGCAAGAGCGGCTTAAGTGGAGGTTGGGTTGCCACCTGTCATGGATGCTGTGGCGATCACACAGGGTCCCTGGACGTTTAACGGTCTATTGCAGTGTTTCCCAACCTTGTGCCTCCAGATGTTTTTGGCCTACAACTCCCATCATCCCTGACTAGCAAGACCAGTGGCAAGGGGTGATGGGAATTGTAGGCCAAAAACAGCTGGAGGCACAAGGTTGGGAAACACTGGTCTATTGATCCCTGTGCCACCACTGTGCTCGCTTCCCTGCTGCCACCAACCCATTACTCTCGGGTAAAACACTGAGTCCAGACAGTTGTTAAAACTGAACCAAATAAACAAGTTTATTTTACAAACATTAACAAGTTTATGGTTTCTCAGATAATATTCCTGTCAGTATCTTAACTTTAGTTTCTTTACCAGCCTATACCTTCCTAATACCTTCTGACCGATTATCTCAACTCTCTGACTGACTTCGCTTAACAAATTCTCTCACTCTCTCACAACCATAGACTTATCCTCTCTGTCTCTTCTAACTCCAGACTGTCTTCTCAACCACCCTAACTCTAACTTCCTTCTCTTGGGTTCCCATTGGTTAGTCATTTTACAATTAGTTAACCTTTTCCTTATGAACCCAGTATGATGTCACACACCTAGGAGGGCAAACGCCACAGATGCTTTAGCCGAAATTCCTGCTTTGCAGGTGGGTTGGGCTAGATTGCTCGCAGGGTCCCTTCTTACTCCACAGTTCTATGATTCCTATAGGCCAGCATCATCTTGGGTCACCTCTTTGGACAGAAAAGTCTTCCCATGATGTCTCCTAGCAGGGATGGGGAACCTGGGGCCAAATGGGTCCCTCTGGGCCTCTTTATGTGGTCCTCAGGACACTCCTGAGGCCACACCCCTCAGCTCCACACCCTCTTTTTGCCTGGCCAGAATCATAGCTGTCAACTTTCAGATTTGAAAATAAGAGATCAGCAGCCTCAAAAATAAGGGATCAGCAGCCTCACCTGTCCCGGGGACAGTCTATGGGATATCTAACAATCTGGGATAGCAGAGGGAAATGGCACTGGAATAAGGGAATTTCCTGCAAAAAAAGGGAAGGTTGACAGCTATGGCCAGAATGTGTCCTTGAACTCTGATACGGCCCTTTGGATGACCTGGGTGGAGGAAAGGGGTGTGTGTTTTAAAAGTAGCTTGCCCTGCAAAGGTAAAACTATAATCATCATCATTATCAAACCTTTTATTGGCATCACATACAAACATCCAAAACAAATCAACGCAGAATTACCACTTCCCCAGTGGCACAAAACATTTGCTAAAAGAAAGGAGGCAGAGCGGTCTATTGTCACATCTCTAGGTCTCCAGGGAGATCAGGTAAAATTAGCACCTGTTTCTCCACCCACTTTTGCCTCCGGCCTCATCCACCTCTCTGGCCTATGGCCCCTGGAAAGTTGCCCAGGAGGGAATGTGGCCCTTGGGCTGGAGAAGATGGAGGGGGGGGGAGGAATCCTACCTAGGCATTCTCTGAAATATTCCCAAGGCCATGCTGCCCTTTCTGGTCTGCTTAATTCCCTGGTTGAGCTTTACCACCCGCAGGCACTCCAAGTGCCCCTATTTTCCAGGGACAGCCCTGGATTTACAGAAGCCGTCCCAGTTTCTGATTTGATCCCGGAATGTCCCACTTTTCCTTAGGACATCCCTATGTCCCCCCTTTTTTGTGTCTTTTAAATGCTTTATTGTCCGTCTTCTATAAATGTACAACAACTAGTCATAATCATTTCCATTAATCCAATAAAGATATCAATAATCACAAAGAATACATACAGTTTTGACTATGTGTTTTCTTCACGAACCTGTGACTTCCCTTCCTCTCCATATTTCCCCCTTTTTGATAAACATGTTGCATAATTTTTCTTTATTATTTTATAAAAACTATTTTTTCTATATCTGTATCATTTTTCTTTATAAATATTAGTTACAGAAATCACTCAAAGGCTACTGCTGTATTTAGATTACAGTTATTTTTCAGATATTTCTTAAAGGACATCCCTATTTTTATTAGAGAAATGTTGGAGGCTATAGAGTTATCCGACCCCCCAGGCCATCTGAAGGCAGCCCTGTATAGGGAAGTTTTTTTAAAAAAATGTTTAATGTTTTATTATGTTTTCATATATGTTGGAGGCCACCCAGAGTGGCCGGGGCAACCCAGTCAAATGGGCAGGGTATACATAGTAAAATTATTATTATTATTATTATTATTATTATTATTATTATTATTATTACCCTATTTTCATAAATGTTGGAGGGTGTGCAACTGATGCCCTGTGTCCACTTACAGCCCTTTCAGATGCTTGAGAGAAAAGACAGTAAGATCTTTTCAGAAAAAAGTTACTTTCCTTTACAGCCGCCTCACTGCAGGCTAACAACAACTGACTCTACAGTGTCTCTTGATGACTTTATTCAGCCTTTTGGAAAACAAACACACACCCCTGCACAAGTCAAGCTTGTGCAATTGGTCACTCACCACACCAAGCCAGATGTGGTGTTCCAGATGTGTTTGGGTTGTCCGTCATGATAAACCAGACCCTGACCTCAGGGCCCCTGGGATGCAGAACACACCCACCATCCCCACACACAATCCAAATCTGGATCCAGATATGGCAGCCCCAAAGTCCCCAGTTTTGGCCTTGATAAAACACAAGTGTCCCCGTGTGACATTTCCTCATTCCTGTCTTCACAACCGCACACCTAGGGATGAAATCTTGCAGTTTGCCCTTTCATTAATGAGCAAGCTGTGAGGACCCAGGCTAATATTTTATTAATCAAAGATCTTTTAAAACATCAAGGCATAAAGGTTATTTTAAAAACAGACACACACGGATAACTTCATTGATCACTTTACTTTTCTTCAGCAAGGCCACCCTGTCCTCCAATTTATTTTAAAACGGGTGTGGTTTTCTTTGTAGATGAAACCTAAAAACACAACTCTGGGCATCTTTGTTTATAAAAACAGCTGCCAGTAAAGAAATCACGGGTAGCTCCGTTGGTTTGCGCGTGGTGCTGGTAATGCCAAGGTTGCCGTTTCGATCCTCGGATGGGACAGCTGCATATTCCTCCATTGCAGGGGGTTGGACTAGATGATCCTCAGGAACCCTTCCAACTCCACAATTCTATGAAATAACTAAAACCCAGGCATGCACAATTGTTTTTGCTGTGGGTGCCCATGGGTGCCTGGCCTCTGCTCTCTGCCACCACCCACTGCCCCCTCCCACAGTGACTGCTGCCTCTGTGCAAGGCCTGCCGTGGCTGCAGAGTGATGCTCATAGCCTCAGCAACTGTGGCTGAATGCCAGAGGTAAGGGAGGCTGTGGTGGGCAGCTTGTCATGGCAACGGTGCACATCGCACAGAGCTGGAGGCCCTGGTCCAGTTGCGCCATCATTACATCATTATGGCACGGTGTGAGCCAAAGTTGGGCACCCACAATGTGGGGGTCAGTTCGGCACCCCTGATCCCTGCCCACACAGCAACCTTTGGTGCCCTGGACAGAGAAAGCCCAGGTCAAAAGGGGTGTGCTTATTGGGGCAGTTTTCAGGGGGAAAGATTCGGAAACAGCTTGGATCCAAAACTACCCCCTCCACCTGACCATAGCTGTCAACTTACAAATTTGAAAATAAGGGTTCAGCAGCCAAAATAAGGGATTTTAGTCAACCAGTTTAAAGGGACCTGGTAATTTTGGAGAGCAGCGCAGGTTTTTAGTCCTTCATTTCCAGAGGTTGCTGCTCAAGACACCAGTCGATGAAACACTGCAATTAAATAATTACAAGAAGCAACCACTTTTTGCACAAAATGAAGTCAAAGCTACGAAGATTTCCATCAGGTGGGGCGGGAGGGGGGGGGGGGAAATAGCACCCGAAGTAAACCCACAGATCAGACCATCTATGCTAGTCTACCACTACAAATCTATGAGAGAAGTGCTTGCGGTCCTTGTAGCCCTTGGAACACCTGCCCGCGCCTCATCAATTCATAGACCATGCCAGGCTGCCCATCTCATTTGGGTCCTTTGGCGGCACAGCCACAGAAGGGCCTAGCGGGAGTGGGAGCGGCGGTGACAGGCAGAGGGGAGGCCCCAGGCAGAGACGCTCAGTTTGGTGGTTGCGAGGAGGATGGTGGGGGAAGGGCCCGAGGCTCCCACCAGTCCCGGCGGGGAGGGGTTCCTGGGGGCCGAGGCTGGTGAGAGGAGGCCAGAGGGGGGGGCAAGGCAGCCAAGCAACACAGTTGGAGCCTCCCTCCTCCCTGGCTGGCAGGGAGGGAGGGAGAGGAGCTGCTTCCTATGAAACCCGGGAAATTTAAGGGACATCCATCAATAAGGGAAAGCGGGACATGGCGCTGGGATAAGGGACTGTCCCTCCAAATAAGGGACGCTTGACAGCTATGCACCTGACATACCCTCATATCAAACTTTCCAGTTTGACCCTCTCAATTGGTCCTAATGGGAGGCAAACTGTGCTGTTGTTTCCTAAGCCATAAAAGGGTGTGAGAGTCACACAAGGGCTCCTCTGTCCTCACCAGCAAAAGCATTTCAGACACCTTTAGGTTTGGATAAGGTAGTTCACACAGATACCTTCATGCCTTGCCTTTCCCCACACCCCTTAGGACTGCATCCTAAATGTATTAAACAAATAAATGGGAAGCCGCCCTATAGAGAGTCGGATCTTTGGTTCACTTAGCCCATTCATGTCTACACTGATTGGAAGCAGCTCTGTGGGAGGGGGGGGCATAGCTGTCAACGTTTCCCTTTTTTCAAGGGAAATGCCCTTATTCCAAATAGGATTCCTCGCAAGAAAAGGGAAAAGTTGACAGTTGACAGTTCAGAGAGTGGGGATCTTTTTCAGTACAGTGGTACCTCGGGTTACATACGTTTCAGGTTACATACGCTTCAGGTTACAGACACTTCAGGTTACAGACTCCACTAACCCAGAAATAGTACCTCGGGTTAAGAACTTTGCTTCAGGATGAGATCAGAAATTCGGCGGCGGCGGCGCAGCAGCAGTGGGAGGCCCCATTAGCTAAAGTGGTGCTTCAGGTTAAGAACAGTTTCAGGTTAAGAACAGACCTCCAGAACGAATTAAGTACATAACCAGAGGTACCACTGTATTGCCTGGCAAGGCCAGGGTTTGAAGCTGGGCCCTGTGCATACAAAGCAGATCAAGGAATCATAGAAATATGATTCTATGAACTATGGTAACTTCCAATGAATACAGCACACTGAGCTGTTAGCAAATCTGAACAGAAGAAGAAGAAGAAGAAGAAGAAGAAGAAGAAGAAGAAGAAGAAGAAGAAGAAGAAGAAGAAGAAGCAGCCTCCCAAAACTTACCAAGATGATGCAGCTGCCGAATACACAGGAAAGTCTCCCATTCCTGGTATGAAGCTCACAACATTAACCAGCTCTCTTGCTCCAATCACTCTCGGCATGACAGCAGCCCCACCTCTGTGCATCCCCCATCGCCTGCCCCATTAAAAAGGCACCCAAGTGTCAGATTGCCACCCGCCTGCCCCACTGCTCCTCCCCCTCCTGCTGAGTTGTCTGCATGCTGTTAAATTAAAATTAATCTTCCTTGCTGACTGGTGCTGACCTTTGCAGCGAGCGCCTGGAAACAGAACATCACTCCCCTGGGGGCTGAGCGGAGAGGTGGGGCTTGGAGAGAGAGCAACACCTCTTGAGTTGCTGTGCCAGTCCAGGCAGGATGTCCAGCACACGCGCACATTTCTTAAAAGTGAAAAGTTCCCAAGGCACTGTGTTGCCTCAAGTGGGTGCATTTTGCACAATCCAATGAGCGATCAAATGTTGACGTGAGAGAGATTTGAAGTGGAAACCATCTAGAGGCCTGATCTGAAAAGGATCCACCCACACCCTGTCAGTGCCAGATTGTTCAAGACCTCAACTATGGGTGACTGTGGCAAACTAAGGCCTGGGGGCCAGATCCGGACCAATTGCCTTCTAATCCAGCCTGCGGATGGTCTGGGAATCAGCATGTTTTTACATGAGTAGCATATGTCCTTTTACAGTCATACCTTGGGTTACAGACACTTCAGGTTGCGTTTTTTTGGGTTACGGACCTGCCGAAATGCAGAAGTACTGGAACGGGTTACTTCCAGGTTTTGGGGTCACACATGCGCAGAAGCGCTAAATCGCGCTTTGCGCATATGCAGAAGCACCAAATTGCAACCCACAGGTTGCGAACGCTGTGGGTTGAGAACATGCATCCCGCATGGTTCACGTTCGCAACCTGAGCATCCACTGTATTTAAAATGCATCTCTGAGTTATTTGTGGGGCATAGGGATTCGTTCATATTTTCCCCCAAAAATATAGTCCAGCCCCCCACAAGGTCTGAGGGACAGTAGACCAGCCCCCTGCTGAAAAGGTTTGCTGACCCCTGGTGTAGGGATATCACACCAAGTATTTGTGTACCTTAAAGATAAAGGGACCCCTGACCATTAGGTCCAGTCGTGACCGACTCTGGGGTTGTGACGCTCATCTCGTTTTATTGGCTGAGGGAGCCAGCATACAGCTTCCGGGTCATGTGGCCAGCATGACTAAGCCACTTCTGGCGAACCAGAGCAGCGCACGGAAACGCCGTTTACCTTCTCGCCGGAGCGGTACCTATTTATCTACTTGCACTTTGACGTGCTTTCGAACTGCTAGGTTGGCAGGAGCTGGGACCGAGCAACGGGAGCTCATCCCGTCGTGGGAATTTGAACCGCCAACCTTCTGATCAGCAAGTCCTAGGCTCTGTGGTTTAACCACAGCGCCACCCACGTACTTGTGTACCTTACATGTACTAAAATTATCCCTGGTGCTTGACAGGATGATGAGCTTACTGGTCTGATCCTTTGTGGGGGGTATTAGATCTGTGGGATTCTGCAGGATCCAGGGTGGCCCACTAGGTTTTCCTCTGGGTCCAGCTCTGACCAGGCTCAGGTCTTGATTCATGAGGTCCGATCAGACTGAACTCTCTGGTCCAGGAGTGAAGTTAGTCATTAGGATTGCAAAGCTAACAAGACTCCACTGAGGGCACATCTGCACTATGCATTTAAAGTGTATCATCCCTCTTTAAACAGTCATTTGGGATATACAGAAGAAGAAGAAAAAGGGGTAAATTCATGGAACTGCTGAAGGACGGGGAGGGAACTCAAGGTTTGATATGTGAGAATTGTTTAATTTTTTTTAATTGTTGAAATGTTTATTTGTTATAAATGAAAATGATAAACAAACTATATAAGGCAGGCTCTGAAATAACCTGGTCCAGAGGTGTATGAGGCCTTTTATGTTAGTGCAAACACCTTAAATTTGAGAGTACTTGAAATTACACATGTCACCTTGCAATAGGGCTCCTCTCTTGAACAATATCCTCTCTGAATACGGTGCCTGTGGTTTGCAACCAGGAACATGCCTCACCACAAAACAATACATTTTTATTTTATTGAGAACTGGGTTTTCTCCCGTGCAGATTTAAGTGATCCGATCAACCAATTCGTCAACAAAACTCTTACTCAGCTAATAATGCTTCAACTGATGAGTGACCAGCGCAAGTCTTTGCTAATAGAATTCCACTCTGTTTTACCAAAATGATATTCTTCATATACTGAATTAAAGATCAAAAGGAATAATAAATTCCAGTGTTGTCTCTATCTGGCTTTCATGGAGGCAATAACAAACTTATTTAGCGCTTGACTGTGTTTCTTCTGTATCGGAGACTGTCAAGTCAAGTTTCCAGACTGGATGCCCCGTTGACATTCTCTAACAGCCTCCTCCAATTTAATTGCCAGGAGAAAAACAAATGGGTAATGAAAAAACGCCCAGTGAAAAGTCTGTCAGGTGTTAATTGTTTAAAAATAAAATAAAGCCATCAGCTTCAAGTGATTAAGGGTGAAAAGATTGATCAGGCAACTCTTTTCCACAGCATCCTAATCTAATAGCATCATTGTCACCGAAGGAAAGCCAAGTGAAATCACTCCACCTCATTTCAGGCATCTGTGATTGAATGTCTCATGTGAAGGATCAGACCCACAACAGTCTTGTGAGGTAGGTAGGTAGGTAGGCTGAGCCGGGATGTGGTAAATATGGGAGCTCAAAGTGGGCTCCTGATTCCGCCTTCGCTGAAACAAATGGTGCTCACAACAATCTATCAACCAATCACTGCTGGGAGCACACTGACAAAGCCAAAAATATTACAGATACAAAATGATGTATTGTGACATGTATTGCTTAGATAGGTGACCATGAGAAAAACGTATTTCATATCAAAAACAATTAAAATTTATAGAAATTTATAGAAAGGGGGAGGGGAAATTAAAATATGTACTTAATGCATACCAGACTGTACTGTAAACTATGGGTGCCATTCTACAACATGCCTCATTAAATCACACCAAACTGCATAAAATTATCACATTTCTTTTGGTCTCTTGCTACTTTTAATTTTTGCGTCAGTTTGTCCAATAATGCTGTTTGCAAAATTGCATTAAATTGTTGGTCCTTAAATAATCATTGTAATGATTTCTGTGTCCTGGTGTGGGCTATTTCTTGCTGCTTTAGTTGGGTTTTTTCTGGTTTTGGTTTTAGATTATTTTTGTAGGTCTGCAAACCTTGGGGTTCCCCTGGGCCACTCTGTTGACTCCTCCTTGCTCCCAGGGCTCTCATTTCCCTCAGTGCTCACCACTTGAGTTTGCTAATAGGGAGAGTGATAGTTAGACAGTCACTGACAGACCTATCCTTCTCCATGCATTAGTATAAAAGTAAAGGTTGAGGGACCCCTGAGTCGTGACCGACTCTGGGGCTGCGGCGCTCATCTCGCTTTATTGGCCAAGGGAGCTGGCATACAGCTTCCGGGTCATGTGGCCAGCATGACTAAGCCACTTCTGGCGAACCAGAGCAGCACACGGAAACACCGTTTACCTTCCCGCCGAAGTGGTACCTATTATCTACTTGCACTTTGACGTGCTTTCGAACTACTAGGTTAGCAGGAGCAGGGACCGAGCAACAGGAGCTCACTTCATCGTGGGGATTCGAACCGCCGACTTCCTGATCGGCAAGTCCTAGGCTCTGTGGTTTAACTCACAGTGCCACCCACATCCCATGCATTAGTATAATCCCCTTTTAAAGTCATTTAAGCCACACAACCCTTGCCGCAAACTTGCAGTGATGAATTCCATAAGTTAATTATGGAACTGGAATTGCTGGGATCGGCCACAGCTTCTTTTGAAGTAAATGCTAGTGGGAAATTCAGGCTGGCCACGCCAGACAGGCTATTTAATTCACAGCGGCAACTTGTGCCTGCACCATGGCAATGTCCTGGCAGACCCTGCAGCTGACCAGAGGCTCCCTGTCTAACTGGCTGTCTTCCCTGACCTCATCAGCACAAGACATTTAAAGCAGAAGCATGGCACAATAAACAGGCATGGCTTTCCTCCACAAGGAATCCTGGGACCTGTAGTTTTTAGAGGTTCTGGGAATTGCTGCTATTCCCATCTCAGAGCTACAGTTCCCAGATTTTCCAGGGAAGAGAGAGTGATTGTTACACCACTCTGGAAACTGTAGCTCTGTGAGGCCAATAGGGGTCTTTGGGGGTTCAGAACAAGGCTGTTTAAAGTGGTTCAGTGCTGTTTTAAATATGCGTTCCCTCTTGTTTTCTACCTGCTTCTGTTCCTGGCTACCAGTACCTGCTGCCATTTCATGCCCACCTATGCTTAGCAAAGTCACAAAGGGCCTTCTCCCATGGTTTTGTACCTGTTAAAAAAGGTAAAGGACCCCTGACAGTTAAGTCCAGTCGCAGATGACTCTGGGGTTGCGGCGCTCATCTTGCTTTACTGGCTGAGGGAGCCGGCATTTGTCCGCAGACAGTTTTTCCGGGTCATGTGGCCAGCATGACTAAGCCACTTCTGGCGAAACCAGAGCAGCGCACAGAAATGCCATTTACCTTCCCGCCGGAGCAGTACCTATTTATCTACTTGCACTTTGACGTGCTTTCGAACTGCTAGGTTGGCAGGAGCAGGGACCGAGCAACGGGAGCTCACCCCGTCATGGGGATTTGAACTGCTGACCTTCTGATCAGCAAGCCCTAGGCTCAGTGGTTTAGACCACAGTGCCACCCACATCCCTTGTACCTGTTAGGAATGGCCAGGTCTGTCTAAGGTCGCTATGAGATGAAATGGAAAGTAACCAATTGTAATTTTGATCTATGCATATATGCTCATTCTGAAAAGGAAAGTGCCAAATACGAGTGTAAAAGAGTCAGGTTTTTAATGAGAAGTTATAATGAGTCTGAATGTACAGTTAACAGAGAGAAGGAGACAGCTGCTACACACTAAAATTGCATAGCATCCCCGACAACACCCCTGCCCCTTTTATCACACCATTTTTAAGACAAGACAGAAATGACTAGCCATTTGGAGGAGTGAATAAACTACAAATAGTACCCAGCATCATATTTTATAATTTATTTTATTGCGCTCATGTTCCATTTTTCTTGTTTGCAAGGCTCCAAATTGTTTTTGTGCATGGAACACATGTCTTTCCCCCCGCAATAAATAAGTATATCTGGTTGGTGATCTGCTTTAAGTTTTTATGTGGCTTTTTTATTAGGTGTGTATGATACACACATACTTTGACATCTTAAGGAAATTGTAGTACACGCGGGTGATGCTGTAGGTTAAACCACAGAGCCTAGGACTTGCTGATCAGAAGGTTGGCGGTTCGAATCCCCTCAACAGGGTGAGCTCCTGTTGCTCAGTCCCTGCTCCTGCCAACCTAGCAGTTCGAAAGCACGTCAAAGTGCAAGTAGCGCAATAGGTACCGCTCCGGCGGGAAGGTAAACGGCGTTTCCGTGCGCTGCTCTGGTTCTCCAGAAGCAGCTTAGTCATGCTGGCCACATGACCCGGAAGCTGTACGCTGGCTCCCTTGGCCAGTAAAGCAAGATGAGCGCCGCAACTCCAGAGTCGGTCACGACTGGACCTAATGGTCAGGGGTACCTTTACCTTTTAGTACACAAGTATTTTTATAAATAAAATAAACATACACAAAGCTGCCTCACACCATGTCAGACCAATGGTTCATTAACTCAGTACTGACTACACTGACTGGCTGCAGCTTTCCACGATCTCAGACACGAGTCATAGAATTACAGAACCATGCAATGCAGGAATCTCAGCTAAAGCATCCATGACAGATGGCAATCCAACTTCTGCTTGAAAACCTCCAAGGAAGGAGAGTCTACAACCTCCCAAAAGGGAGTCAGTTCCACTGCTGAAAAGCTCTTACTGTCCGAAAGTTCTTCCTGATGCTGAGTGGAACCTCCTTTCTTATAAGCTAAACCCATTGGTTCAGTCCTACCCTCCAGCAGGAGAAAACAAGCTTGCTCCATCTCCCATGGGACAGCCCTTGGGATATTAGAAGATGGCTACCATACCTCCTCTCACTCTCCTCTTTTCCAGGCTAAGCATACCCAACTCCCTCAACCGTTCCTCACAAGGCTTGGTTTCCAGCTTGTCAATATCCTTCTAAAAATGTGGTGCCCAGAACTGGAGACAAGACTCCAGGTCTGGCCAAAATGCTGGAGATTCCGCCACTATACTGTGGCCCTTCCCTAACCACGGGGGTCTCCAAACCAGGTCCAGATCAGGTTCTGACCTGCTTAGGTTCTGACCAGTCAAAAATATCGCCGACCTCAGAGCACAGAAAAAGGTGGCCAATGGTCCAATGGCAGATATGGGGTGAGGAACCTGTAGCCCTTCATCCTTGTCCATTGGCCGTGCTGGCTGGGCTTGATGGGAGTTTGAAGTTCAACAACATCTGGAGGGCTGCAGTTTCCCCATTCATGTCATAAAGACTGACTGAATGCCATAACATATACTCCTAATTAGGTGTTTCAACCAAGAACCTTGATTCTAATAATAATAATAATAATAATTTATTATTTATACCCCACCCATCTGGCTGAGTTTCCCCAGCCACTGTGGGCGGCTCCCAATCAAGTGTTAAAAACAGTACAGCATTAAATATTAAAAACTTCCCTAAACAGGGCTGCCTTCAGATGTCTTTTAAAGATAGGATAGCTGCTTATTTCCTTCACATCTGAAGGGAGGGTGTTCCACAGGGTGGGCGCCACTACCCAGAAGGCCCTTTGTCTGGTTCCCTGTAACCTCACTTCTTGCAATGATGGAACCGCCAGAAGGCCCTCAGCGCTGGATCTCAGTGTCCGGGCTGAACGATGGGGGTGGAGACGCTCCTTCAGGTATACAGGACCAAGGCGTTTAGGGCTTTAAAGGTCAGCACCAAGACTTTGAATTGTGCTCGGAAACGTACTGGGAGCCAGTGCAGATCTCTCAGAACTGGTGTTATGTGGTCTTGGCAGCCACTCCCAGTCACCAGTCTAGCTGCCGCATTCTGGATTAATTGCAGTTTCCGGGTCACCTTCAAAGGTAGCCCCATGTAGAGCGCATTGCAGTAGTCCAAGCGGGAGATAACCAGAGCATGCACCACTCTGGCTAGACAGTCCATGGGCAGGTAGGGTCTCAGCCTGCGTACCAGATGGAGTTGGTAAACAGCTGCCCTGGACACAGATTTGACCTGCACCTCCATGGACAGCTGTGAGTCCAAAATGACTCCCAGGCTGTGCACCTGGTCCTTCAGGGGCACAGATACCCCATTCAGGACCAGGAATGAGGAGTGGCACATGAATGAGAAAGAAGAAACTTCTTTCCTTTCCCTTTCCTCCCTACACCCAAGCAAGTAAAAGGAGGAGGGGGGATGCTGTGCAATCAAAGTGTCTGTCACACTAATCGGTACGTTTACACTTAAAATGTGATTTTTCTCTCTCCCCAGACTTTCCCTGATGCCACACTGCTATTTAAAGCGTTTTTATTCCCTCCGGTGCCGAACCAACTCCTGCCTTTGATATAAATGTTTTGACAAGAATGCACTTTTATGAGAAGAGTTTTGAAGGTCCTTGTGGTAAATGATATCCGTGTGCAAGCAGGAGAGCGGGGAGCAGAAAGCGGCTTCTCCGCAACCTCTGCTTTCAGTCTGAATGCTTGCTCCCCACCTTCTCTTTTTTGGAAGAAATTTGCACGGCCTTGGTAAAGCAAGTGGACAGCATTTACAACCTGCTAGGATGTACTTTGGGAGGACACCATAAAGGAGGCAGAACTAAGTGCACCCTTCTGGTGGCCCCATCTCAGAAAGGATACCAACCGAGATGGGGAAAGGGTCAGAGAAATGGCAACCAAAATTATCAAGGGATGGGAATAAGGAATGTCTAAAGCTGGATTTCGCAGGGACAGAGGAACCAGAGACCAAATTGCAAACCTGCGCTGGATTGTGGAGAAAGCTAGAGAGTTCCAGAAAAACATCTACTTCAGCTTCATTAACTACGCAAAAGCCTTTGACTGTGTTGACCACAGCAAACTATGGCAAGTTCTTAAAGAAATGGGAGTGCCTGATCACCTCATCTGTCTCCTGAGAAATCTCTATGTGGGACAAGAAGCTACAGTTAGAACTGGATATGGAACAACTGATTGGTTCAAAATTGGGAAAGGAGTACGACAAGGCTATATATTGTCTCCCTGCTTAGTGGTTAATAAGAGATGGGGCCAAATCACCACTGGAAAGTCACATGTTCCCCTTCCCAGATGAACAGATACCAAAGGGAGGCCACAGTACGTTTCCAAGCACAATTCAAAGTGTTGGTGCTGACCTTTAATGCCCTAAACGGCCTCGGTCCAGTATACCTGAAGGAGCATCCCCACCCCCATCGTTCAGCCCGGACACTGAGATCCAGCCTTCTGGCAGTTCCCTCATTGCAAGAAGTGAGGTTACAGGGAACCAGACAGAGGGCCTTCTTGGTAGTGGCGCCCACCCTGTGGAACACCCTCCCATCAGATGTGAAGGAAATAAGCAGCTATCTTATCTTTAAAAGATATCTGAAGGCAGCCCTGTTTAGGGAAGTTTTTAATATTTAATGCTGTATTGTTTTAAACACACGATTGGAAGCTGCCCAGAGTGGCTGGGGAAACTCAGCCAGATGGGCGAGGTATAAAATTATTATTATTATTATTATTATTATTATTATTATTATTATTATTATTACAGACCTTGACAAACAAGGCAGGGAGGCGCAGCCTGCTTTTATGCCTGGCTGGCTGCCCAGGCAGGCAGGCAGGCAGCCAATGCCCTTTCAGCCAGCAAAGCACACACCACACCACACACCCCGGAGGCTGCTCACTGGCCAATTTGAGCTGTAGCAGCCAGCTACCCAGGCGGCCAGGGGGGAATCCCCCCAAATGGCCACCTGGCCATATGCATTCCATTCTAGCTGCTCAGGGATGGAGACTGAGTGCGAGGATCCGCAATAGCCCCCTACCCACAGGAAGGGGTGAGCATCGGTTTTGCCCAGCTCCTAGGTGTCTGGGTGCTATGGCCAAATGTCTGGCTGGACAACTTCTCTGCTGCTTTCAGCAGCTTTGCCACCCTGTAGATAACCACATAACTTTGCTTTCAGTGTCAAAAAGAAGACAGAAACAGAAAGGGATGAGGAACCCAAGAAAACGTTTAGCTGAGCTTATGTGATTGCTGATCCATTGCTATTTGATGTACCTGTGGGGACAATTTATTTGCCCAAGTATAAAAAAGTCTGGATGGGAAAAATGGGCCCTTTTGAGATAGACTCCTTCCAAGATTGGATATACAAAATTAAAAATGACTGGTAAAGGACTATGGCCTAAAAAAAATAAAAATGTGGGAGCTACTGGAAGACATCAGATTCGAGAAATATTGGGGACGCAACCGGGGAAAGGGGGAGGGAAATTTGGAATCCAAAGGGTGTAAAACTACATTTTATTTTATTATATTTTAATCTATTATGTATATTAAAGGGGAGAACGCGTGGAAGGGATTAAGTCGATTTTAGGAGGTGGGCCAATATTTTCAAATTGGGATAATGACACTAAGTTTAAAATCTGGGATAAGAAATTGCTTAACTTATTTGTAAGAATTGGAATGCAAGAGGGGGAGGGGAGGGGAAGTCCTGGAAAGATGATATGGAAAATAAGACTTTAAATTGGGATGTTTTGTTTTTGATATTGTTATAATTGGAAATGCCTAATAAATATTATTAAAAATATTTGCTGCTGAAGAATTATCATTGAAATAGGTTATTATCCTGGAAGAACTGTTCTGTCATCTGCTGCTGTGCTTGGAGTACCTTACTGCTACGTTCAGAACACCTATCACCACACATTTGCAGGATATTGACTGTTGAAAGACATTTTGCCTCCATCTCAGTGTTCTTCAATAGTGACTGAGCATGCCTACTAGTTCTGTTTATGGAACATTTATTTCACTCCTATTATTTGTGACTCCATGCACTTACCACGTGTTTTCTGTTTATGAATTGTGATACAATATAATGTTATAAATATTTTGTCAGTACATTATTAGCCGCATGTTGCTTTTGGTTGTTCAGAGCTGAGGGGTGTCAGTGGAACATTTGTGGGAGTTCTGGTGTGACATATGAACCTCTGCCATCCATGTTCCACGTTGCATGCCAGGTTTTTCTTCCATGCCCTGAGGGAACCTAATAGTGTCCTTTTTCTCTCACTAATGCTTGCTCTCCCTAGATAAATATGAAATTGAATTTGATAGAAAACAGCATTACAGTTCCTCTTTTGCATCTCTCTTATGTAATCGTTGAGTATTGTTCCACTTAATGGGGAGAACAGTTTCTGATTCAGTTTACTGCTGTCTCCTCTAGGGGATTTATCTTGCTCTGGGGAATGCTACAAGTCTTTATTGATTAATATATATATATATTCTTTAGCATACTTAAGAAAAGGAAGACTGAGAAGTAATGCATGTAACCAAACAGTTGAAATTCAGCCCCTAAGGACTGGGGCATAAACACCAGTTCCCAGCCTCTTTATTCTCCCCAAAACTCAGCCATTTCAGACAGAGGGAGAAGGAGGAGGAAACAATTGTGGTTAGATTTGCTGACAGGTTTTACCCATCAGCTCCTTCTCAACATGGCCTACACTAACAATACTGCAGATAATGACTGCAAAACATACTGCGCTCATTTAAGGGAACATCTGCATGCAACTTGGCTAATGTGGCCTGATGTCTTCTGAAAACACTAGCGGCGTCTAAAGGATGTTCTCAGGTGCCTGTTTGTGCCAAACTAGACATGTAGGTTTTTAGGGGAGGGAAATGCAAACTGTATTAGCCAAGAGGGGAGGGTGATAATTAATGGGATCAGATAAGGCACTGTGAAAGAATTTAACATTTTCCTTCCAGCTGTGGCCTTGAGAAAAACTCCTTTCTCTAAAGCTAGCTTTTGCATTGGGAATAAATCCCTCGTTGGAGCCAATCCCATTAATTTCCGAGATGATGACATTTGGGTTTGTTGTTGTTGTCGTTGCTGTTTTAAAATAACCCATTGCACATGAGATGCACACATGCGTTTGAACCAAGATAGATGATGGAAACTTTATTTGGATTAGCCACTAGCCATGGCAGTAAGATAAAATATTCTGGGGATGGAGCTAAACAGTTAGCTATACAAAATACGTTCTGGTGGTTTTTTGTTGTTGTTGTTTAGTCGTTTAGTCGTGTCCGACTCTTCGTGACCCCATGGACCAGAGCACGCCAGGCACTCCTGTCTTCCACCGCCTCCCGCAGTTTGGTCAGGCTCATGTTTGTAGCTTCGAGAACACTATCCAACCATCTCATCCTCTGTCGTCCCCTTCTCCTTGTGCCCTCCATCTTTCCCAACATCAGGGTCTTTTCCAGGGAGTCTTCTCTTCTCATGAGGTGGCCAAAGTATTGGAGCCTCAACTTCACAATCTGTCCTTCCAGTGAGCACTCAGGTCTGATTTCCTTAAGAATGGATGCGTTTGATCTTCTTGCAGTCCATGGGACTCTCAAGAGTCTCCTCCAGCACCATAATTCAAAAGCATCAATTCTTCGGCGATCAGCCTTCTTTATGGTCCAGCTCTCACTTCCATACATCACTACTGGGAAAACCATGGCTTTAACTATACGGACCTTTGTTGGTAAGGTGATGTCTCTACTTTTTAAGATGTTGTCTAGATTTGCCATTGCCTTTCTCCCAAGGAGCAGGCGTCTTTTAATTTCATGACTGCTGTCACCATCTGCCGTGATCATGGAGCCCAAGAAAGTAAAATCTCTCACTGCCTCCATTTCTTCCCCTTCTATTTGCCAGGAGGTGATGGGCCCAGTGGCCATGATCTTCGTTTTTTTGATGTTGAGCTTCAGACCATATTTTGCGCTCTCCTCTTTCACCCTCAATAAAAGGTTCTTTAATTCCTCCTCACTTTCTGCCATCAAGGTTGTGTCATCTGCATATCTGAGGTTGTTGATATTTCTTCCGGCGATCTTAATTCCGGCTTGGGATTCATCCAGCCCAGCCTTTCGCATGATGAATTCTGCATATAAGTTAAATAAGCAGGGGGACAATATACAGCCTTGTCGTACTCCTTTCCCAATTTTGAACCAATCAGTTGTTCCATATCCAGTTCTAACTGTAGCTTCTTGTCCCACATAGAGATTTCTCAGGAGACAGATGAGGTGATCAGGCACTCCCATTTCTTTAAGAACTTGCCATAGTTTGCTGTGGTCAACACAGTCAAAGGCTTTTGCATAGTCAATGAAGCAGAAGTAGATGTCTTTCTGGAACTCTCTAGCTTTCTCCATAATCCAGCGCATGTTTGTAATTTGGTCTCTGGTTCCTCTGCCTCTTCTAAATCCAGCTTGCACTTCTGGGAGTTCTCGGTCCACATACTGCTTAAGCCTGCCTATTGGTTTCATCAATACAAATGACAGAATTTAAGCAAATCGTGTCCTCCAAATCATGGAGAGCCACAGGTTGTGGTGAGATCACCAAACTGCCTTCATGTTGCTGGGGCGGGCCTGTTTGGATGACCTCCGCACCTCATTGGTCGCTCCTTTGTTACTGGGGAAAATTTTCTGTAGGTTGGGGTTTGATTGGCAACTAAGGGACTATTTAAGGGTCTGCATGAGGTGAAGCACTTTCTCCTTCGCATCACGCAGTGGATCTCCTGTGCTCCCTATAATTTAAAGGTTGTGTTTTTGACCTTGCTATGCCTGTCTAGGGGTCCTCTGTTTTTGGAGCAGGGGCCTGGTAGGAATTTTGCCATTTGGCTGATTGGCTGGTGCCATTTGGTTTTTGCCTACTGCGTAGCAAATTGTCACAACTTTGTAAGGTTGGCGATTAGGCAATGGTTCATTCTTTGGTGGAGGGGATTATGGATTGGCTGTGCCTGCCCTCATTTGTTGTTGTTGCTGCTAGGGAATTCTGTTAAAGGAATCCAGGGGCTCAATTTGCTCTGTCCAATCCCCTCTCAGGGGTAGGGCCATGCCAGAGTTCCTGGGAGCATCTGGGATGAACTAAGAGGTGGAAATCCGCCTCTGTGCTCCCCCAGTATGTTTTCCCTTACTGACCTTTGGAGGTTCCAGTTGTCAGTCCTCTTCCTGCCGGTGCAGGTTCAGGTAGTCCGAACCAATGCCTAAGCAACCACTCACATGCTGGAATCAATAAAGTTGTGGCCAAATTAATGCCAAAAAATCTTAAACAAATATTCTGAGTCCTGTGTGATTTATTTTAAAGCCCTAAACGGCCTCGGTCCAGCATACCTGAAGGAGCGTTTCCACCCCCATCATTCTACCCGGACACTGAGATCCAGCGCTGAGGGCCTTCTGGCGGTTCCCTCACTGCGAGAAGCCAAACTACAGGAAACCAGGCGGAGGGCCTTCTCGGTAGTGGCGCCCGCCCTGTGGCACACCCTCCCATCAGATGTCAAAGAGAAAAACAACTACCAGACTTTTAGAAGACATCTGAAGGCAGCCCTGTTTAGGGAAGCTTTTAATGTTTGATGCATTACTGCATTTTGATATTTTGTTGGAAGCCGCCCAGAGTGGCTGGGGAAGCCCAGCCAGATGGGCGGTGTATAAATAATATATAAATATATTATTATTATTATTATTATTATTATTATTATTATTATTATTATTATTTTATTTTGGAGGGTGTTTGGGAGTCTTCACACGCAAAGTGTACCTTGGTCCTCAAAGGCAGAGACATCACAGGCATGAGCCAATCAGTGCCTTCCACAGCTGTCCCTCCCTCCCCCAATCTTAATTCCAACAACACTACAGGAAACTTGCAGCCCCAGAGTTTTCCCTGGAACAGAAAATGAAATGTGTATATGAAATGTAATGGGACTGTTCTGAAACTGGCTCTGCTGCTTTTAAATCTTCACGTCTGTCTTACAAGAATGAGCTGTTAATTTGAAAACGAACTTGCACTGTAAGCCAAAACAAGTAGGAGGAAAATCATATTTTGCTTCCTTTGAAATTCTTCCGGAAAAATCTGCTGTTGTTTCATTTCGGCAACCCTGCTTACGCTTCTGATCTTCCCCGAAGGGTAAGCAGGGAGAGAATGTCAGCCTAATCCATTTCTTATCACTCATGGGTTTGGGGTCCATGGAGCTATGCAAAAAAAAAAGAAAAGAACAAATTCCTTTGCCCCACAAATAACCCAGAGATGCATTTTAAATAAAAGCACACATTCTACTCATGTAAAAATACAGTGGTACCTCAGGTTACATACGCTTCAGGTTACATACGCTTCAGGTTACAGACTCCGCTAACCCAGAAATAGTGCTTCAGGTTAAGAACTTTGCTTCAGGATGAGAACAGAAATCGTGCTCTAGTGGTGTGGCGGCAGCAGGAGGCCCCATTAGCTAAAGTGGTGCTTCAGGTTAAGAACAGTTTCAGGTTGAGAACGGACCTCCGGAATGAATTAAGTACTTAACCTGAGGTACCACTGTACACTGATTCCCGGACCATCTGCAGGCTGGATTTAGAAGGCAATTGGGCCAAATCCAGCCCCCGATCCTTAGTTTCCCTACCCATGCTCTTGTGAATGCTGTCTTCACTTGCAGTTACAGTGGTACCTCTGGTTACGAACTTAATTCGTTCCAGAGGTCCGTTCTTAACCTGAAACCATTCTTAACCTGAGGTACCACTTTAGCTAATGGGGCCTCCCGCTGCCACCGCACCACCAGTGCATGATTTCTGTTCTCATCCTGAGGTAAAGTTCTTAACCCCAGGTACTACTTCCGGGTTAGCGGAGTTTGTAACCTGAGATGTTTGTAACCCGAGGTACCACTGTACACTGCATCATAGAATCATCAAGTTGTAGAGTTAGAACCCAGCGTCATATTTTGTTTATAAAACATTTCAAGTTACTGGGCGCTATGTGACAGGTGTTTTTTTTTAAAAAAGAAAGAAAGAAAAAGAACCAAGAAAAGGAATAAAAGACTCTTGCCTTTAGGCTCACAATCTAAAAATCGTTCCACACAATTGGGGTACAGGAAGTGTTGGGGAGGAATGAGCAGCAGGTGGGGGCAGCGAGATGAAGAAATAAACAAGATTGGCCCCAATCAATTCATTTAAAGCACACACACCCAAAGAATCCTGGGAACTGTAGTTTACCCCCTCACTGAGCTACAATTCCCAGCACCCTTAAGAAACAGCCATTCCCAGAATGCTTTGGGGAGGGTGTTTTAAATGTGCTTTAAATACATGAAACGCACACAGCGTCAGTCTTGACAAACTCCAGATTTTGCATTAGACAGAACTGGGCTTGAAGATCAGTCTGCATTCCAGATATCAGCCTAACTTTCTCTCCTTTTCTTAACAGACCTAGAGGGCTCACAAACTGTAAGTAAACTACTTTTGACTGCAGTTCGGGGTTCACATGATCAAATGCTCCTCCATACCCAAATATCCTTTCATGTACAAAACTAACATGCCAGGGACATGGGTTTGTTGTTCAGTGCCTGACTTTTGAAAGCAACAAACATATGCAGGCCTACTTGGGAATTTGCCTCACACGATGCAATGGGGCTTACCTCTGAGCAACCATGCATTTAGGATTCTGCTACAAAAAAAATTCTTCTCCACCCACAAGTCTTCTACCTATTATCTACAGCAAAGCTGACCGAGAAGCAAAACTCTTGAAAGGCATGCATATAAAATCAAACATTCTTCTCTTCTGTGCCTGTTTTGCAAAAGAAATAAAATAAAAAATAACCTGCCAATTTCCTCTTTATCAATATTAGTGGAATATAAGAATTCATTGGGTTGTGTGTGGCTGTCTATTTATTTCTTGCCCCTTGTTTTGCATCAAACAGCTCTATTTTGAACTCTGAAAAGAATTCGCTGGAGTAGTTCAAAAGGCCAAATATAGCTAGTTCCTAATGCTGCAATAATAATAATCTCTTAAGGGATAGCTCCTAAATTTAGAGAAATGATTGCTATAGAAGCCAGCGAAACAGGCATTAAGAGAAATGGTCCCCTAAGGCGATCCCTTGGCTCAAATGCTCACTTCCAGTTCCTTATAGTTGTTAATAATTTGAAAGTTGAATTCCTGTGGTGACAGTGGTGGAAATTGCTTCCTCACTGGCAGCTTTCCCCCTGTTGAAGTGAAACTAATATGTTGCATTTTCTTTGCAAGCATCTTTTTGTGTTAAATGTCACAAAAAGAATCAATAGCGGGTCTTGAACAAACATCAGCCTTGGGGGCATGCTGGAGGTCAGTAAATGGAGAGCACTGGGGCTAAATCTGGACCTTTTGGAAAAAGTTGCCTGGCCCCAGTTACTAATCTGGATGTAAAAGAAAGCTAAGGGAGAGCGGAACTTTGAATGACAAACTGATATTCCTTGGATTTCTGGCAAAACTAGTTTTTTTGTCTTCATGGGAGATGGGGTCCTTATTTTTGAACGAGATGTTGCTGCAAAGGTCCTAGGTCCACAACAGAAGTAAAGTGTCCTGATCAAGGGAAATAGTACTATTTTATTTTGCCTTGATCAGATACCACCTGGCGCCAGTGGCTTAGCGTGGGGGGTGCAGGGGGGCCGGCCACACCGGGCGCAACATCTGGGGGGGACGCGATCGCACTCGCAGCTCTCTGCCCCTACCCGGCTCACTCACTCTCTCTCACTGCAGTGCTGGCTTTGCGAATCCGATCTGAGCCGCCGGGTCGCCGCCCACTGTGGAGGGGGGGTGCCAGGCATGCGGTGCGGGTTAGGGGGCGCAAATCCATGGGTTAGGGGGCGCAAATTACTTGCCTTGCCCCGGGTGCTGACAACCCACGCTACGCCACTGCCTGGCGCACTGTATCCAGTTCTGGGTATCACAGTTTAGAAAAAATATTGACAAGCTGGAAGGTGTGCAGAGAAGGGCAGCCAAGATACTCAAGTGTCTGGAAACCAAGCCTTATGAGGAATGGTTGAGGGAGTTGGGCAGTTTAGCCTGGAGAAGAGGAAAATGGAAGGAGATATGATAGCAATCTTAAAATATCTGAAGATGGAGCAATTTTGTTATCTGTTGCTCCAGAGAATGGGTAGGCAAACTAAGGCCAAGGGGCGAGATCCAGCCCAATTGCCTTCTAAATCCAGCCTTCAGATGGTCCGGAAATCAGCGTGTTTTTACATGAGTAGAATGTGTCCTTTTATTTAAAGTGCATTGCTGGGTTATTTTGGGGGCATAGGAATTCATTCATTTTCTTCCTCTTCAAAATATAGTCCAGCCACCAACAAGGTCTGAGGGACAGTGGACCTGGCCCTCTGCTGAAAAAGTTTGCTGACCCCCTACTCCAGAGAGTAGTACCTGAACCAGTCAATTCAAATGACAAGAAATGAGATTGTTCCCTGAAAAGAGGGCTTTGGTTGTTAAACCACTCTGGAAATTGTAGCTCTGCGAGAACAACTCCTAGCATTCTTAACAGACTACAGTCCCCTGGAAAGCCATGGCTGTTATAAACTGGCATAAGATAAAGGGTAAAGGGACCCTGACCATTAGGTCCAGTCGTGGCCGACTCTGGGGTTGCAGCGCTCATCTTGCTTTATTGGCCGAGGGAGCTGGCGTACAGCTTCCGGGTCATGTGGCCAGCATGACTAAGCCGCTTCTGGCAAACCAGAGCAGCGCACGGAAATGCCAATTACCTTCCCACTGGAGCGGTACCTATTTATCTACTTGCACTTTGATGTGGTTTCGAACTGCTAGGTTGGCAGGAGCAGGGACCGAGCAACGGGAGCTCACTCCGTAGCAGGGATTCGAACTGCCGACCTTCTGATCGGCAAGTCCTAAGCTCTGTGGTTTAACCCACAGTGCCACCCCGTGTCCCCATAAACTGGTATATTACTGCTTTAAATGTACAGCAAAGATGGGACCTATATTGCCACAAAAGAGGCCAACACCTCCTAAGGCAGTCTATTCCTTTGTTGATCAGTTCTTATCATTTTGCAATACTTTGTGCTGGTCCCAGTTCTGCTCTCTGGAACAGCAGAGAATGAGTTTACCCCACTGGCTGCATGATGTATGAAGAGATCTGAAGATGGCTATCATGTCCCATCTTCATCTTCTCTTCTCCAGGCTCTTCTCCCACACTCTTCCAGTGTCTCAGGTTTCCCCAGCCCTTTATGACAAGGATGGGAACCTGTGGCCATTCAGATGCTGTTGGACTCCAACACCCATAAGGACAAGCCAGCATGGCCAATGGGCAGGGATGCTGGGATTTGTAGTCCAACAATGCATGGAAAGCCACAAGTTCCCCATCCTTGCTCTAACAGGTAATAGGATAGAATCTGTGAGCGTAAAGTCGGGGCAGTGAACATGCTCACCCTCCGGATGTTGTGGACTCCAAATCAGATCACCCCTGACCTTTAACCATGCTGGGTGCTGCTGATGGGAGCTGCAGTCCAAAGCACCTGGAAGGTACCATCTACTATCAATGACTGGGGGCGGAGGAAGCTCTGCACTACTTCTAACACAGATACTTTATGAAAAGTGATGGCAATCCCCGATGTGAAGAAGTTGTTCACTTCAGTTGGTTCCCCCTCCTCTTCCTTCACCATGGAATTTCATAGCTAATCGTGATGGACATAGAAAGGCAAATAACCAACAATGAGGAGAAGAATCCATAAAACAGATTAAATTAAGCCCCGTCATAAATGATAAGGCTTTCTTGTTAGACAGCCTGGCAAGACATTGTGAATGTAGGATGTCATGCTGAAAACCATGCCAATTGAACAGATTAGAAAAGTGTCAGTCTCCCTAGCCTTTCATACAAACAACACGTCTCTCTCTCTCTCTCCAGAAAGCAATTCCCAGCTGACTTGACAACTCAGCTTCCCTCCGTTACCCAAGGTGGAACAAGATCTTTCCAACATAAGACAATTTAAAACTCACACATGAAAACGAAGACCACCACAGCCAACCACAAATGAACAACCACACCCTAGGCCAACCCCAACCTCTCTCACCACCAAAGGAACACAAGTGAACAGCAGAGAACCTGCACAAGCAACGCTGACACCAAACCCTACATATATGAAGTAAAATAGAAACATCGCCACCAGACCCCACCCATCTTTCCCCCTTTTCTTCCTGATGTCTCAACAAATGAAACTGATTTGTTAAAATGTTACATGGGGGACGGGGAAATATACGAGAGAGAGACATTGTGCACACTTTTGTAAATCAAGAAAATCTTTAATAATAATAATTAAAAATTAGGCTACTAAAACAACTGACAAACGGCAACAAACCTTCTCTCTGCGCTCTCTGCCCTTCTCATTTCAAAAGCACAGACTGCTGATGAATAGGGAAAATGCAGGAAAAAAGTATTTGTTCCTCTCATTATCTGATCAGCACGCAGCACTCATGGTAGTAACCCTGGGGCCAAATCATTGGGTTATTACGCCTGCCAAGAGTTCAGCATGGTAACCAAGGAAAACTCTTTTATCTGCCAATGTTTACAGGCAGCTCTGGATTTACACAGAGAGGGGGATTTGCTGGAGAGAAGCACAGCCCAAAATCAAGGTGCATCTGAAATGCTTGCTTAACTCCACAAGGCTGAATCGCTCAGCATCTCTACCAGTTGCCAGAGCTGTTGCATGCATGCACACACACACACACCACTGTGGGCCCGCATTCACAAGCTGCACTGGCATAATGCCCACTGTATAAATTGAATCTCAGCAGCGAGTGCCATGCTCTGTGGCAGTCACACAGGGCTTTGCCCAAAGATTCTGCTGATTGACTATTTGCACCCCATGGCCCGCAATGTGCAGGCCCAGAGAAAAGCCAGGACAAATGCAAAAAAAATGGGGTTTTCAACCTGACTGAAGAAGTTTAATTAACCAAATCATTCCTTGAATATAAACTCAATAAATCAATACCTCAATAAATGAGCATGAGATAACTGACCATTAGCAGAAGGCAACATTTTATTTTTTAAAAAGAGAGAGAGTTCATCTTTAATATGTTTCTTTACAGAGCCATTCCTGAATATAATAATGCGCTAGTTTCAAGGAGGAGGGGGAGACATCAACGATTACAAGTTTGCTCCTGCCAGTTGCAATCTCCTCCCTACTCCAAAACTGCACACACATACAGTGGGACCTTGGTTCTCAAACTTAATCCGTTCTAAAAGTCTGTTCCAAAACCAAAGCGTTCCAAAAGCAAGGCGCGCTTTCCCATAGAAAGTAATGCAAAATGGATTAACCCGTTCCAGACATTTAAAAACAACCCCTAAAACAGCAATTTAACCTGAATTTTACCATCTAACAAGACCATTGATCCATAAAATGAAAGCAATAAACAATGTACTGTAGCCACACAATCAATCAGTCAGTAGCTGAACTGGGTTCCACACAACCACAAAACAAACAAAAAATTGCAAAAACAAAAACGCAAAATAAATAGCAAAAACAGACAGACCTTAGCGTAACACTCAAAACGGGACACATTCAGCTTCTGAAAGAAGTTCACAAACTGGAACACTTACTTCCGGGTTTGCAGTGTTTGGGTTCCACGTTGTTTGAGTACCAAGGCATTTGAGAACCAAGGTATCACTGTATATATATTTGGGCTGTGCTCCAGATTCGGTTGAGTCCAAGCCAAATCTGGCATCAGATGAGCAGAGGCAGATTTAGGGGAGTGCAACTGGTTCGCCCGCAGTGAGTGCCAGAACAATTATGTACTTAAGACAAGTGGCAGGGGGCGCCAAATGTTGGCACTGTACAGCGCACCACTGAAGTCTGGAAGCCCAAAGTGTGCCACTGAGATGAGTCAGGTACAGACAGCCACAGATAGCTACAGGTTGTGTTGGTTGACCCAGAGCAAGGTATGTCCGCAAGGCCAGGGGGGAGGGGTCAGGTAAGAAGGAGAGGAAGCTATCAGGTACAAAAACCCTGCAAAATTACCTAGACCTACCCTCATTGCCAAAAGAATACAGGGCCCTGATGCTTGACTATCCTTACTGAAAGAAGCTGCTCACAAAGAAGCAAGATTGATGCCTTCGCTGAACAGCTGTTCAGAGGAGGAACCCAATCTTGCTGGGTTCGGGGCACTTTTTTTGCAGGTGGCTTCGTTGCAGAGGAGCCATTTGCAAAGGGACACACTGGACCAGGCAGGATTGGTGCTTCCTCTCACTGATCCTGCAGGGCTGTCCTTTGTACAGTGGTACCTCGGGTTACATACGCTTCAGGTTACAGACTCCGCTAACCCAGAAATAGTGCTTCAGGTGGCGCGATGGCAGCAGGAGGCCCCATTAGCTAAAGTGGTGCTTCAGGTTAAGAACAGTTTCAGGTTAAGTACGGACCTCCGGAATGAATTAAGTACTTAACCCGAGGTACCACTGTACACAGCTTCCCTGCAGAGAAGAGGAGATAACCAAGATCATGTCCCTCCCGAGTTCTCCTAGTGAGTGGACAAGTGTGGCTCAGGCTGCCTCCTTGCCTGGAGCTCTGGCAAGGTTCTCCCCAGCCAACCTTGGCCAGAGATTCTCCAGCTGCGATTCCTGCATTGCAGGGAGTTGAACCAGATGTTCCTTGGGATCCCTTCCAACCTTACAATTCACTGATTCTGTGATACCATTTTTCACAAAATGCATCAAAGTGGTGTAAAGTAAAGGTAAAGGTACCCCTGCCCGTACGGGCCAGTCTTGCCAGACTCTAGGGTTGTGCGCTCATCTCACTCTAGAGGCCGGGAGCCAGCGCTGTCCACAGACACTTCCGGGTCACGTGGCCAGCGTGACATCGCTGCTCTGGCAAGCCAGTGCAGCACACGGAATGCCGTTTACCTTCCCGCTGGTAAGCGGTCCCTATTTATCTACTTGCACCCGAGGGTGCTTTCGAACTGCTAGGTTGGCAGGCGCTGGGACCGAACGACGGGAGCGCTCCCCGCCGCGGGAATTCGAACCGCCAACCATGCAATTGGCAAGTCCTAGGCGCTGAGGATTTACCCACAGTGCCACCCGCGTCCCTCAAAGTGGTGTACAACAATGTAAAACAATGACAGTTCGCAGAATCATACTGAAGACCAAGCACATACAGCAAAAATAACAAACAGTGAGCCAAGTTGATCAAGGGTTGAGAAAGGCTTGGGCGAACAAGAATGTCTTCAACTACTAGTGGGAAAGCATCCCTGAAGGTTCCAATGGACTCTATAGAGTACTGGAATTTCAGAATGTAGGTGCCACCACCAAGAAGGCCCCTTTCCTGGTTGATGCCAGTTGAACCAATTGAAGGCACACTGTTCTCCATCACGACGGTGTGAGGCTTGGATGGTGAAGCCATTGCTAGTCTGCTAGTCTGCTTCAGAGTTCTTTCTGCCTGTCTCAATGACTCCTGCAGTTGTGTTTGGTGAGGGGAAGTGGGATGAAGCCCTCTTTCTCTGCCACCATCTTCTCAGGGTGGATTTGAAGTCACTGAGGTCTTGATTGCCTCCAGCGGGGCTCAAGCATTGCTTCTTGCCCTGCCTCCGTTTATTGAACACATAGGAACAAGGGAGGTCAAACCCTGCCTCTGCCGGCAGCCCTTGCGCTCGAGGGTTTTCAAAGAAGAAATTCTGTCCAATTCATCTGCAAAACTCTCGAGCACGAACGCTGTCGACAGAGAAAGGCACAAAAGCTGCCAGATCTTATTTTGCCAGGCAATGCAGAGGAGCATAAATTGCAGGCTCTGGTTTACCAACCAAGCTTAATAAATGCAGTACTCTGGGCACTGGGCAATGTTTCAATTAAGAGAAGCTGGAAACCATTAGGCTAAATAGAGGAGAAGGGGTGAGCAAGTCTTTCAAAGCCTTTTTGCTTTTCATTAAAACAAATCAGGATGTCTTGGAACACTGGAAAGCAAAGGACTAGCTTCAGCTGCCCCACCCTCCTCCTTTCCTATTCTAAGAATGCCACCAAGCCCATGAGGTTTATGGAGGAACTCAGAGGCATTCAGGGAGGAAGGAAGTAGGAGCTTGTCTCCCAAAGGTAAGTTAATACATTGTTTTAATTTTTAAATAAATCAAAATCAGGAGGAGCAGGAGGCCTTGGAGGGCACAAAGTGGTGTTTGGGGACACAATACTGGCAACTCCAGGCTTAAACCAATGTTGCAATAACATGTTGGCAGAGGAATAGGGCACAGCAGGAACTGATGTTATCCTGCTAGGCTAGTTCATTCTCAAAGCGCACAGATGGGTGCCCCAAGGGACCCCTTACCCAGAAATTTTAATTATTTGACCCAGTTTGACCCAGGGAGTCTTGCAATATTAGGGATCTCTAGGGTGCCCAGGATCGAGGCCCTTGGGTTAGATCTCTCTGGCTTATTTTGGGTTTCTGCCTCAGGGCTGCCTGTTGCTTCTGGGCATCCTGCAGGCCACTGGAACTACTTAGCAACCTTTTTATGAATTTCAGGAAGGTTTTGCAAACAGGGGCTCAGATTCACCCCCTGAGCAGTAAAGCTGCTGCTGTTTGCTGTCAGGCTATCTTGATTTACCTGGTGCTTCATACCTGCCTGTCAGCCCAAGCACAGGGTTGAACCTTTTTGAAGAGCTGGAGTTTGCCATCATATCCATAAAAAATTATCGGAAAATGCCGAAGACACACCTCTTGACCCTGGTGTGTTGGACACCCAAGACATGTGCTTTCCGGACCCACCCTATTCTTGCGGCTGCAATCTGCTTAAACTGCTTTTTTTACTCTCAATTTTGAATTGTTGTAACCCACCCTGGGACCTGCTAGTAAAGGGCAGATAATAAACTTATTCATCATCATCATCATACACCCCACTTTTCTTTCATGCAGCTCAAGACCAGAGGTGGTGCATCTTATTTTGCCTATTGCTGCTGCTCCCGCTGTTGCTGCCAACATCATCACCACCAACTTGTTCCTACCACAGCCGCCTGCCCTGCCAGCACTGCACACCCTGCCACAGCCACCTCTGGGGAAGAAACACCACCACCACGGGCAGTGATTTGGGGCACAATCACGCCAATTTTGAAAGCAATCCTGCCCCAATTCTCTGGCAGGGCACCCGTGGATGTGCCGCTTAGGGGGGCTTCTGTAACCTGAGGCAGGAGATTCACCCTGCCTAATGGCTGAACAGGCTTTGCTCAATACAACTTGGACAAGGCTGAAGAAACCAGAGGCCTTTCTCCTGGGCATGGTCGGCCAATTGGTGTTAAAGAATGATAGAGCTTTTTTTATGTATGCAACAACAGCAGCAAGAATACTCATCGCGAAATATTGGAAGACACAAGATTTACCCACCAGGGAAGAATAGCAGGTGAAGATGATGGACTATATGGAATTGGCGGAAATGACTGGCAGAATCCGAGACCAGGGAGAAGAGTCGGTGGAAGAAGACTGGAAAAAGTTTAAAGATTATTTACAGAAATACTGTAAAATTAATGAATGTTAGAAAAATGTTGGAATGAAGTTATATGGCTTTAGTAGAAATGTTATAAGGAATTAAGTATAAATAGATTATTAGAGCATTAAAGGGAAAAATAAGGTTAGAATGTGTTAAGATAATTATAGGATAGAAAATAGAGGAAGATGGAAAGGAATTGCTGAAACAATTAATAGAAGTGGAATACAAAAAGGGAGGTGTGAGGAGGTCGTGGAAATTAGTGAAAGAAGGATAAAATATTGAAATTGGACTGTGTTTTAAATGGTTTTTGTTTTGTTTTGTTAGTTCTATGTTAGTGTTTTGCAGTGGGGGTTTTTTCGTATTGTATTGTATTATTGTATGTTTTTTCGTTTTTGGTTTTTTGTAGTGTTGTGTTCAATTTGTTGGAAAACTAATAAATATTACTATAAAAAAAAATACAAATTGGACAAGGTTTATAGGTGGGTCTCCCATCCATTCACTGACCAGACCCACAGCTGCTAAGCTTCCGCAAAGTGGATGCATCATTTGCTTTCAAGCCAAATCCTGGAACCTGCTCTTCCTGTCTTGCAGACCTGGTCTCAATTCAATTTTTAGGTGAGTTTGGGGGATATGATCTGATGGAGTTGCTTGGGTGTCTCCTGGTATCAGTTCTGGCCAATGGCTCTGGAAGAAGAAGAGTTTGGATTTGATATCCTGCTTTATCACTACCCTAAGGAGTCTCAAAGCGGCTAACATTCTCCTTTCCCTTCCTCCCCCACAACAACCACTCTGTGAGGTGAGTGGGGCTGAGAGACTTCAAAGAAGTGTGACTGGCCCAAGGTCACCCAGCAGCTGCAGGTGGAGGAGCAGAGACGCGAACCCGGTTCCCCAGATTACGAATCCACTGCTCTTAACCACTACACCACACTGGTCTTGCCTGTAGATCCCTAATCAGGGCACCCATATATTTTATTTCTCTAAAGCTCTATCTTTCAGTTGCTCAGGAACATTAAACATGTTACATACTACTGAGAAACTGCCTGATCAGGGTCAGACACTAAAAATAAGCCACTGTGTTAGGAACAAACTTGGAGGAGCAAGTTTTCCAGTGCAAGTAAACGTCTTTTCCAACTCTGTCTGAATTCTTGCAGACCTTGCTGAGGTCAAATGTGAATGGGTTGATCTGCACAGTAAGCTTAGGAACACACGTAGCTGCTTTATATGAGGGGTCAAATAATGTGAACATCTAACCCCATACTGTTGAATGTGCAATGACCAGCAGGTCACCGCACAAAGGAAGTCTTTTGCCGTCCTATGTTATCTGACCCCTTTAACTGCAGATTCTTAGAAACTGAACCCGACACCTTTTACACACAAGGCATGTGACACACACCCTCTCCCTCCCCACAAATTTGGTTTTAAACTAGGCAGTTTGGGCCCAGCCAGACAGGAATAGCAGCCCTGATATTGTTCACTTATCACAAAGGATCAAAATGAAGCAAAAGGTCTAGGAGCCTGAATTTCGCCAAGGCTAAACACCTTCATTCATTTAAACTTGGAGACAATACTTGAGTGCGCAGAACAGTAGTTCTGGAACTTTTGGTTGTTTGAGACACTTTTTTAAAAAAACAAACAAAAAACCAATGAATTAAAACTGAAGGCTCACTTCACTCTTGTACTCAAATAAAAGTTTATTTTTAGAATGTGAAAGGGCGAGAATGATCTGCCCTCCGGAAATAGCCTAATCGAGTCTCTCTTAAGGACGTGATTAGGAGGTGGCAAAAAGCCAAGAGCAATGACTCATAGACCTAGGCAACATGCAGCCTCCTCTGAAGACAAGCAGTTCTGCTGCATGGGGCGTAACTGAATTATCCAAGCATAGCCGACAAAGATAAGAAGAGCCCTGATGGATCACACCACAGGTCCAGCCACTCCTGCATCCTCTTCCCCACGGTGGCCAATCAGATGCCTTCTGAAAAGCCCACAAGCAGGGCATGAGAGCAAAAGCCCTTCTGCATTAGTGCGCCCCAGCAGCAGGGACTCAGTGCCATGCATGCCACCTCTGAACATGGTGCTTCTACCCTGCCCTTATGACTAGGAGCCATGGATAAACCTATCACCTGTTAATTTATCTAGGTCCCTTTTAAAATCCTTCCAATCTAGTGCCTATAGCCACATATTTCTGTCTATCTAGCCATAGTTCATAGCCGCATCTTCATAGCAGCAAATTCCACAGTTTAGCTACGTGGTGTGTGAAATATGCACTTCCTCTTGTCTGTCCCGAATCTCCCACTAGTCAGTTTCACTTGGCTAACGCAGAACTCCTATGTAACCTCTCAAGGAGAAAGAGCACCTCTCTATCCATTTCCTTTAAAATCAGTCCCTTTCTGATCTCCAATTTTACATGTCTAGCTTGCCAATTCTACATATTCTGGCTGAGCAACTTGGAGGACAAACATGTCATTGATACAATAATAGTGGTGGCTTTGCGTGTTCAGACCTTTAACCCCCCCCCCCTTAAATAAATTCAGACAAGACTCAAATTTTGGTTTGGTTTTTGGCAGAATTTAGGTCACAACTTTATTGATTACAGCAAGTGAATGGTTGCATAGGCTCTGCATTCATGGCACATGGTCTGCTGTAAACCAATCAAGAGTTGAAATGATTTTGGAATAATAAAGTGTCCAAACAACCTGACCATCACCTGTTTTCAGAGAAGGGAAGGGCAAAAATATCAGTTTTTCTCTCAGCTTTTCATTTCCTGCCCCCCACCCACTCCGTATCTTTAATTCAGCTCTCCACACTCCTACATATGTAAGTTTGCCTTTTACAATAATAAAAAGCCTTCCTCAAAATTCATAAGCATTTGTGTGTCAATTTCTCTTCCCACACAGTTTTGCCTGATAATACACATTTTATGCAAATAAGTTTTCCCTAACATAATGCATGTTTGTATGTTATCTTCACAGATATATGCATCTTTAAATGCACACTTTACCCATATGTGTGTGTGTGTGTGTGTGTGTGTGTGTGTGTGTGTGTGTGTATTCTCACACATAGTGTGGCCCGAGAGTCACACTGAAAAAGTCAAAGAAGCTCATGTTTCATAGAATGCCTGTGTTTCAGTTCATACATTGTTTCGGAAAGTTTGAGTTTGGCAAATTCTCGTTTAAATGAATACTTAATCCGATTTCTCCCCATTCCCATTTCAGAGTGAACTAAATTAAACAAGATTCCCCTGACACACACACACACACACACACACACACCACATAAATAATTGTTTGGGTTTCTTTTTCGTCGTCCTCCTCCTCCTCTCTGCTTAATGCATTTGTCTTCAAAGAAGCCAGCTCAATCTTCTTCCCACGCCCCTCTTTATTAGAACTGAGATGCTAAGGCACAAAAAGCCCATCCTGTCTAACTCCCACCCACATCCAGAAGCTAGATGAGGATTCCCACCTTCAGTATTCAGCTTCTAGTCATTTTTCTTCAGATGAATTCCCCCAGCCACCTCCTGTTGATGCTGCCAGCACGAAAGCACCGAACCAGGAGAGGGGTGGGGGAAACCAGAAGGAACAAATCTTAGCCAATTTGCCAGAGCAAATGCTTCAAAATTCTACCCTTCCAGCAATGGCTCCCTGGCTGGTAATTGTAAAATCAATATTCTCATTTCCTGCCATTGAGCCAATAGTGACATTAAAATTGCAATCTGGTTATCCACAGTAATCACAGCCAAACCCAATTATCCTCAAACAGAAATATAACAGAAGCCCCTCAAAATGCAATTAATCCCAGGGCTGCAGTTCTGACCCTGTTGCTCCAGCCACAGTAACCAAAAATATGTCCATTATTGCTTTTTGAAACCAAAAACTTCATGTTGCCTCTTTTTTTTCACAGCTCAGAAGCATGGAACTGCCTACAACTGATAGGGATCGCTGACTGGAGTGGATCTTTTGTGGCCTGTGCTTTTTTGTGTACCTAATGGGAAGTCAACCACTTCCGACCAGCAAACATCCTTCTTAACACAAAGCAAGATGTGTCCTACATGGTTACACATCTCTAAGTGCTTTCCATGGCTCAGTTTAATTCTTCTGGATCCTTAACTACTGGTACAATGGCTTGTAACAGCCATGTGGTTTGAGTTTGGAGCAACCAGCTCAGAACCTTTTCACATATTGAGCTTCTCCAGTAGACTGAAGGGGAAAATAGGCTTGATTACCTTTCTCCCAAGGTGAGGGGTGTGGCCTCGCTAAGCCTTGCAGGACAAGTTACTCTATGGAAGGCATCCCCAACCTTCGGCCCTCCAGATGTTTTGGACTACAATTCCCATCATCCCTGACCACTGGTACTGTTAGCTAGGGATCATGGGAGTTGTAGGTCAAAACATATGGAGGGCTGCAGGTTGGAGGTGCCTGCTCTATGGTGTTAACCCCTTCATGCATTAATTAGATTTAAGCATGTTGGCTGTATGAGGCTTTCTATGTTGTGGTTCTTTTAATTGCTGTTAAGAAAAATCTGGTGCATGAGCTTCCTTTATCTTGCACCTGCAGGTCCTTTGATTAGTGTTTGAAGGTCACTGACCTGGCAAACAGCCAAGGGTCATTCTTGGGTATATTAAGAGGGGGCTGTACATTGCCTCTTTGCTTGGCTGCAAGGAAGCTCTGCCAGATTGATACTGAACTCTGTGCTGTATGTATGCTGTGAGTTGTACTTGCTTTGCATTTGAAGCCTGTACCTTCTACTAGGGATCTAGTGGAAGCCTGTATACAGCCATACCTCGGGTTACAGACGCTTCAGGTTGCTTTTTTTGGGTTACGGACTGCCAAAACCTGGAAGTACCGGAACGGGTTACGTCTGGGTTTTGGCGATCACGCATGCGCAGAAGCAGTAAATCGCGCTTTGCGCATGCGCAGAAGCACCGAATTGCAACCCACGTGTGCGCAGCAGCGTAGCTGCAGGTTGCAAACACTGCAGGTTGCAAACATGCATCCCGCACGGATCACATTTGCAACCCGAGCGTCCACTGTATAGTGTATACCAGGGGTGTCAAACTCAAATTCATCGGGGGCCGCATCAGCAGTTTGGTCACCCTCAAAGGGCCGGTTGTATCTGTAGGATGGCATGCGCTCAATATAAAAACAAGTGGAGGTTTCCTGAATGCATGTAAAGTGGAGGTTTCCTGTGTAGAACGGCAGGCGCCGCTAGAGGGCAGACGTTCTCTGGCTTGTAGGCTGCCGCGCATGCGCTGAAGAGGCGGCTTTCTTGTGTCAAAAAAAAAAAGCGAGAATAAAAGGTGAAGGCTGGTGGCCGGTGGCGGCTACACGGGCCACATGACGAGGTCTGGCGGGCCGGATTCGGCCCGCGGACCTTGTGTTTGACACCCATGGTGTATACAGTGGTACCTCGGGTTAAGAACTTAATTCGTTCTGGAGGTCCGTTCTTAACATGAAACTGTTCTTAACCTGAAGCACCACTTTAGCTAATGGGGCCTCCTGCTGCCACTGCGCCGCCGCTGCACCATTTCTGTTCTCATCCTGAAGCAAAGTTCTTAACCCGAGGTAATATTTCTGGGTTAATGAAGTCTGTAACCTGAAGCGTATGTAACCTGAAGCGTATGTAACCCGAGGTACCACTGTATAATGAAACTGCCTTAATGCTTTGGACCTGTCAGTAAAGGAGTGAACTGACTGAAGAGTTGGAGTCTGACTCAATATGGTAAAAAGAAAAGAAAATACTGTAACACGTGAAAATACTCTTTGTTTAATGCAACAGCAGCATCAAACAGACCTCAGCACAAATCTTTGAGGAACTCCACTATGCAAGTTTATCACCCTCTGAATCCGACTGCCTGCTGGAATATGAAAGCAATCTTTCTGTAACCCAAGAAGAAGCCCCACGCTGAAACCTAGTGCAAGGCTTCATTAAACAGTAGCCATGAGAGATACCTTGTGGTCGATTAGCCATCTGCACAGACAGCAGGAACATTGACAAAGCACAATTGGAATCTTCATCGAGCAGCAATTCAATTTAGTGGCGCACACTCTGTGTGTGAGTTGGGGGGGGGGAGAGGTGTCTTAACAGAAACACCTCACAAATTACTTACTGTGCTGCAGCAGTTTCCACTGGGGAAAAAATCAATTCTTGCAAATCAACACCATTTTCAACAAATCCAGCATTTTCAAAGAGGAAGGCACTGACATTATTGTATGCATCTCTGCCCTCGCACCAGGGATCACTTCCTAAAGAAGCCTTGCAAATAAGCCTGCAAAAGTCCCGGGCATGAACAAAATTAAATAATGATTACTACCCTGCTAAGAGCATCTTGCGTTTCTCTGGTGTCTGCAGAGGAAGGGGAGGTTCCTCCTCCAAAGCCAGCATGGAAGCACAGGCTGCTGACACATCATACATTTAAAAGCACATGACTTCCCCCGAAGATTCCTGGAAACTGTAGTTTGTTAAGGGTGCTGAGAATTATAGCATTGTGGGGGGGGGTAAACTACAGCTCCCAGGATTCTATAGAGTAAGGTAAAGGTAAAGGGACCCCTGACCGTTAGGTCCAGTCACGAACGACTCGGGGGTTGCAGCGCTCATCTCGCTTTACTGGCCGAGGTAGCTGGCGTACATTTTCTGGGTCATGTGGCCAGCATGACAAAGCCACTTCTGGCAAACCAGAGCAGTGCACGGAAATGCCGTTTACCTTCCCGCCGGGGCGGTACCTATTTATCTACTTGCACTGGTGTGCTTACGAACTGCTAGGTTGGCAGGAGCAGGGACCGAGCCAGCCTCTCAGAAGTCTAGTAAACACAGGTGCATGCAAACACATTTCTGTCAAGTGGATATATGCAGCAGCAACAGAGAGCTCTCTCTCCCCGGCCCCCTTCCCAAAACTCACTCACTTGCCTGGGTGGTGTTCCTGGCCATCTATGGCACTGGCCTTCAACTGGTGGATTGGGACCTAGTACTGGGTCAAGTGATGTATGGAAGTGAGAGCTGGACCATAAAGAAGGCTGATCGCCGAAGAATTGATGCTTTTGAATTATGGTGCTGGAGTAGACTCTTGAGAGTCTCATGGACTGCAAGAAGATCATTCTTAAGGAAATCAGCCCTGAGCGCTCACTGGAAGAACAGATCCTGAAGCTGAGGCTCCAAGACTTTGCCCACCTCATGAGAAGAGAAGACTCCCTGGAAAAGACCCTGATGCTGGGAAAGATGGAGGGCACAAGGTGAAGGGGATGACAGAGGACGAGATGATTGGACAGTGTTCTCGAAGATACAAACATGAGTTTGACCAAGCTGCGGGAGGCAGTGGAAGACAGGAGTGCCTGGCGTGCTCTGGTCCAGGGGGTCACGAAGAGTTGGACACGACTAAACGACTAAACAACAACAACAACTGGGTCGAGGCCTGATCTAAGGCAGGTTGCAACAGCAACATTACTCCCATACAATTATGGGGAGAGGGGTGAAAAAGAAATACTTTCCCAAACTGGATACCCAATTCAAATGGAACAGTGGGAAAAGCTGTGGAGGCAAGATATTAGAATTACCGCTTGCTACACAATTAAGGAAAAACTAATGAAAATGTGGCGTGCTCTGGTCCATGGGGTCACGAAGAGTCGGACACGACTAAACGACTAAACAACAACAATTAAATTGATGTACAGGTGGTATATAACCCCAACCAGACTTGCCAAAATGTACAAATTAAATTCCAACTTATGTTGGAGATGTAACACAGCAGAAGGAACGGTGTTTCATGTATGGTGGGGATGCAAGAAAATAATAAAAAAATCTGGAGTTCAATCCACAAAGAGCTAAAAAAGATGTTTAAAACATCTTTTGAGAAAAGGCCAGAAGCCTTCCTAATAGGTATCGTTACTAAGGACATCCTTAATGATAAGAAAAGAATATTTTTTTCTAATCCATAGCTGCTGCCAGGTTGTTGATAGCTAAAAATGGGAAAGGGGACAATGTCCCCTCAATAGAGGATTGGTTAAACAAATTATGTGAATTCATAGAGGTGGCTAAAATGACAGCAGCCATCAGATTTCTGTCGAATCAAAAACTTAAGAAGGAATGGAACTGTTTAGAAGGATATATGACAAAACATCGTTCCAAAACAAATTTATTGATATGCATGGACTAAGTTCGTAAAGGAGTGGAAAAAAATTGTTGTAAGATTGTTTTGGGGGCCAAAGTAACTAATATATATAACACAATGATAAGTTCAAAACATATTAAAGGACACTGTGTTGTGGTCGAGGAAAGTCACAAAAATAGAATGAGATAGACACAGAATGGAAAAGGGGGATTTTATCAATGTAATAATTTACACTGTATATTCTGTACAGTGGACGCTCGGGTTGCGAGCGTGTTCCGTGTGGGATGCACGTTTCCAACCCACAGTGGTGCGTCTCCGCATGTGTGGGGTTGCGATTCAGCGCTTCTGGGCATGCGCGATTGCTGAAACCCGGAAGTAACCCATTCTGGTACTTCCAGATTTCGACGGCCCATAACCTGAAAAAACGCAACCTGAAGTGTCTGTAACCTGAGGTATGGCTGTATACCTTAGAGTACATATTTCATGTTATAACAATTTAATGAAATAAAGATTGATTTATTTTTTTAAACTTCCCCAAATGCATGTTTGGGTTCAAGGTGGGTCTGGGTTTTAAAAAGTTGAAGAGTGCTGATCTACGACTACTAGTGAGTTGGATCGCCCCAGCAGCGCCCCCTCTCACGCTATGCCCCTGTCTCCAAACAACTCTCTCTGCTCCTGTCAAACTACAGCTCCCAAGGTTCTTTGGAGGAAGCTATGACTGCTGCTGCATTAAATGTATGGTTTGAACATGGCCAAGGTCAGAGGAAGGAGACCCGAGGCTTCTCCCCCCCCCTTTTTTGGGGGGGGGTAAATATTGAGAGGCAGGGAGGGATCAATCTGGCACCTGGGAATCAGAAGGAGAGGCAGCTGCATGAATCAGCCCTTGGTTGTGACAGTTTACAAGGCAATCTTCTGAAATGAGGTTGTCCAGGGGCACTGTTTATATTATGGAAAGTATGGCATTAAGTGCCTGTCAGAGAACCCTCACTGGGTGATATATTCCAGCCTGCCATCCTGTGCAGCTCTCTTCTGAACCGAGTGCCATTAAGGAAGCAGGGCAGATACAATGTGTCAAGAAAGGTTTTTGGGAAAAGAGCTTACAGACGCAGAGACAACCTGCTGAGAGAGAGAGAGAGAGGGAGTCTCAGGCCCAATTTCGGATGTGGTTTGCGTCCAAATTTTCGCTCAGCTGCAAAATTTGCTGTCACAGACCGCAAAGCCGAAAGTGAGAGCACAGGGACCGGCAACAGGTATATCATAGGAAACAGCACCTTGTGTACAGTGGAACCTCGGGTTAAGTATTTAATTCGTTCCGGAGGTCCGTTCTTAACCTGAAACTGTTCTTAACCTGAAGCACCACTTTAGCTAATGGGGCCTCCCGCTGCTGCCATGCCGCTGCCACCGATTTCTGTTCTCATCCTGAAGCAAAGTTCTTAACCCGAGGTATTATTTCTGCGTTAGCGGAGTCTGTAACCTGAAGTGTATGTAACCTGAAGTGTATGTAACCCGAGGTACCACTGTACTGTGGTGGATTTATTTCCACAAACATCCTACCCAACCAAATTTACGCAAATTCTCCATTCCTGTTCTCTAACTCAACTTCAACTTGGACTTCCACCTGAGTCAGCTAGCATGGACCAATGGACAGGGGTGATGGGAGTTGCAATATCACAATAGAATGATCACAGAAATGTAGAGTTGGAAGGGAACCCAAGGGTCATCTAGTCCAACCCCCTGCAATGCAGGAATCACAGTTAAAGAATCCCTGACAGATGGCCATGCAACCTCTGTTTAAAAATCTCCAACAAAGAAGAACTCACCCACCACTTCTGAGGTAGTCCATTCAACTGTCAAACAGCTCTTACCATCAAAAAGTTCTTCCTAATGTGTAGTCAGAATCGATTTTATTATTATTATTATTTGACATTTGAATTCATTGGTTTGGCTCCTACCCTCTGGAGCAACAGAAAACAAACACTCCATCTTCCATGGGACAACGCTTCAGATATTTGAGGATGGCTATCCTATCACCTCACTGGAAGGACAGATCCTGAAGCTGAGGCTCCAATTCTTTGGCCACCTCATGAGAAGAGAAGACTCCCTGGAAAAGACCCTGATGCTGGGAAAGATGGAGGGCACAAGGAGAAGGGGACGACAGAGGACGAGATGGTTGGACAGTGTTCTCGAAGCTACAAACTTGAGTCTGACCAAACTGCGGGAGGCAGTGGAAGACAGGAGTGCCTGGCGTGCTCTGGTCCATGGGGTCACGAAGAGTCGGACACGACTAAACGACTAAACAACAACAACAACATCCTATCACCTCTCAGTCCTTTCTTCTCCATCCTGAACATACCCAACTCCCTCAACTGCTCGTCCATAAGGCTTATTTCCCAAACCCTTTATCACCTGGGTTGCCTTCCTCTGCACATTTTGTCAAAATCTTTCTTAGGCTGCTCTGCTCAGAACTATACTCCTGGTGTGGTCTGACCAAGGCAGAATAAAGCGGTAGTATTGCCTTCCTTGATCTGGACACTACACTTCTGTTGATGCAGCCTAGATGTGGCAATCACTTATTTTGCTGATGCTGCACCACACTGTTGACTCTTGTTAGGCTTAGGGTCTGCTAAGACCCCTAGATCATGGGTAGGATGTCATATAGAGGAGGGAGAAAGGTTGTTTTCTGCTGCTCCAGAGAAGCGGACACGGAGCAATGGATCCAAACTACAAGAAAGAAGATTCCACCTAAACATTAGGAAGAACTTCCTGACAGTAAGAGCTGTTCGACAGTGGAATTTGCTGCCAAGGAGTGTGGTGGAGTCTCCTTCTTTGGAGGTCTTTAAGCAGAGGCTTGACAACCATATGTCAGGAGTGCTCTGATGGTGTTTCCTGCTTGGCAGGGGGTTGGACTCAATGGCCCTCGTGGTCTATTCCAACTCTATGATTCTATGATTCTAAGGCCTGGGGCCCAGATCCAGCCTAATTGCCTTCTCAATCTGGCCCGCAGACGGTCCAGGAATCAGCATGTTTTTACATGAGTAGAATGTGTGCTTTTATTAAAAATGCATCTCTGGGTTATTTGTGGGGCACAGGAATTCGTTCATTATTTTTTTCCAAAATATAGTCCGGCGCCCCACAAGGTCTGAGGGACAGTGGACTGGCCCCCTGCTGAAAAAGTTTGCTGACTCCTGCCCTAGATCCTTTTCACAGGCATAACTGGCATGCCAGGTGTCCCATGTCTTATATTTCTGAAGCTGGTTATTCCTGCCTAAGGGTAGAACCTTACATTTACATTCATTTTGTTAGTTTTGACCCATTTCTTTCATCTGTTAAGGTCATCTGTGAATGTGATAACTCTATTCCTTCACCTGAGTCATTTATAAAGATATTGAACAACACCAGGCCTAAGAGAGAACCCTGAAGGAGCACCCCACTTGTTCCTTTTTCCCAGGATGATGAGGAATCATTAGTGAGCACTCTTAGGGTTCGGTCAGTCAAGCAGCTATTAATCCACCTAACTGTTACCTCGTCCAGCCCACATTTTACTGGCTTCTCTGCAAGAATATTAAGGGAGGCTTTGTCAAAAGTCTTACTGAAATCAAGACACATGTAGGAACAGCAGAGCTCAGATTCCTCCGAGGTATTTTTGATCTTGTAGGATTTGATATGTGAACTCCTCTCATAAATGTGAATCCCTTATGTTATTTTACCTGTAATCTGCTTGTTTTTCCCCTCTCTCCCACCCATCAAACAGATGTTTCGAATTCTTCTCTATGCTGTAAAACCACAGTGAGGCACAGAAGCCAGAAGTCTTTTTGCCAAAGACCTTCTTGATAGACATTACGCTTGCACAGCTCTGCTTTTTATGTAGTGTCATATCGGCTTTCCTTCCTGAGTAGATTATTCTCATGGAGTTGAGAGGAGGTTGGATTTGATATTCCACTTTATCACTACCCGAAGGAGTCTCAAAGCAGCTAACAATCTCCTTTCCCTTCCTCCCCCACAACAAACACTCTGTGAGGTGAGTGAGGCTGAGAGACTTCAGAGAAGTGTGACTAGTCCAAGGTCACCCAGCAGCTGCATGTGGAGGAGTGGGGAAGCGAACCCGGTTCACCAGATTACGAGTCCACCGCTCTTAACTACTACACTACACTGGAGCAAACCTGGAGACTCCGGATAACAGCAATAACTTTATCACTTCCCCTCTAAATGCTGCTTGGGTGGTTTTTTTTTATCCATTCTCTTTTCTGACTTTGAAATCTATGAAGCAATGTCAACCTTTGACTCTGAGATGGAACATACGCACATTTGGAGAATTTGCATGCTTTGATTCAGAGCATCTGATGCGCACAGAACTAGAAGCACAGCTGCAGTGGCGAAGCCCACATGGCCTGCCAGCTTGATTCATAGCTGAGGTCCAACCAAGCTGTCACGGTCCAGTCTACGGGCGATCGAAGTCCCGGCTGAGGACGTCAGGACCGGGGGCAAGATGGCGGGGTGGGAGCAGGAATGAGAGTCCAGAAGCCAGGGGTCCGAGGGTCAGGAAGCAGGGAGTCACAAAGTCAAGGGTCTGAGGAGTCACAAAGCCAAACGCAGCAAGGCAGGAAGCGTGTTGCTGTGGCAAAGAGCCGAAGGGAAATGCTGGCCTTATGTCCCTTCCTGCCTCTAGCCACCAGGTGCTGTGAGTTACCAATCGGCCTCACCTGTGCAGCCGCGCATTGCCTCTCCAGAACAAACTTGGGAAGGCCCCAGTCCTGCAGAGTCCTATTGGTCACAGGGCCCGGCTCCTGCACGCACTCCTGACACAAGCTATCCGAAAGACAATTTGTAAACAACAACAAAAGGCTGATCTGGGTTTGGAGATCTTCAAGGGAGCTCTTCTCTCAGGTCTGCCACTGTTACAGGTACACTTGGTGGGGACGCACCAAGGGGCTTCTCGGTGGCTGCTCCCAGACTTTGGAACTCCCTCTTTAGAGAAGCTAGCCTGGCTCCCACCTTGTTGTCCTTCCCTTAGCACAGGGGAGGCCGACTCCCAAGAGACTGCGATCTGAAAACTGGCAGTGATCTACCCTGGGTCAAAGTTATTGAGCTTTTTTTAGGGGAGCCAAAGTACTTGGGCTTCTTTTTTTGGGGGGGGGAGCCAGTGATCTACCACAGACATCCAGTGATCTACCAGTAGATCATGATTTTCCTGTTGAACGTGCCTGCCCTAGCAGTTGAAGACTTTCTTGTTCCAACAGGCTTTTGGGAACTGACTGCTTTCATTGAAAAGGCTGATGTTTCTATTGTAAGTATTTGTATACAGTCATACCTCAGGTTACAGACTCTTCAGGTTGTGTTTTTCGGGTTACGGACTGCCGAAACTCGGAAGTACCGGAATGGGTTACTTCTGGGTTTCGGTGGTTGCGCATGCGCTAAATCACACTTTGCGCATGCGCAGAAGCGCCAAATCGCAACCCGCACATGCATAGACACGTTGCCGCATGGATCACAGTTGCAACCCGAGCGCCCACTGTAGATTTAAAGTGCTGTATCGGTCTATCATCTATCTATCATCTATCTATCTATCTATCTATCTATCTATCTATCTATCTATCTATTATCTATCTATCTATCTATCATCTATTTATCTATCTATCTATCTATCTATCTATCTATCTATCATCATCTATCATCTGTCGTTGTTGTTGTTGTTTAGTCGTTTAGTCATGTCCGACTCTTCGTGACCCCATGGACCAGAGCACGCCAGGCACTCCTGTCTTCCACTGCCTCCCACAGTTTGGTCAGACTCATGTTTGTAGCTTCGAGAACACTGTCCAACCATCTCGTCCTCTGTCGTCCCCATCTTCTTGTGCCCTCAATCTTTCCCAACATCAGGGTCTTTTCCAGGGAGTCTTCTCTTCTCATGAGGTGGCCAAAGTATTGGAGCCTCAGCTTCAGGATCTGTCCTTCCAGTGAGCACTCGGGGCTGATTTCCTTAAGAATGGATAGGTTTGATCAATGGTAGCTAAATGGGACCTTTGTGTTTAGAGGCAGTTTGGGGGCAGTTGATGGGATACAAAGAACTGGTAGTGGTGCAGGAAAGCTGTTACCTTCTTTCCTTGCTTATGCACTTCTGGAAACATCTCCCTGACCATTGTTGACAACAGGATGTTGCACCAGGATGAATCCAGCTAGTTGTCTCCGATGGAAATAGATGGAATGGAATAAGATAACTTCTCCAGATTTGCAGGATCATGTGCTCTTGTGTGTTTTGTACATTAGCCTGAAGAAGTCTAAGTCTCCTCTCCCTTGCAGTTCTTTTAAGCTGCTTGGCTTGTTGAGAACAAGAGCCCAGGGGTCTATATTCAGCAGCTGGGGCCTATATTCATACATCACTACTGGGAAAACCATGGCTTTAACTATACAGACCTTTGTTGGCAAGGTGATGTCTCTGCTTCACCTAGAGACATCTATCATCTATCAATTCTATCAATTGCCCCTGCTTGGCACCTCGGCAGGTGTTTTTGTAGAACTGGAATGTGTCCTTAAACTCCGATAATGTTTCTCGCTTGCACAGCTGGAGGATAGAGAGCGGCACGTTACATTAGGCCAGATTTTCTTTGCATTCCAGCATTAAATTTGTAACGACAACAGAAGGTTGAGGGATGTTTGTGTGTGCGGGTAAAAAGGAACTCTTAGAAAAAGAAAAGTCTGAACTTTTTCAAAATGTACACATAACGGTTCAAAATGTAAAACATGGGCTTCAATCAAACATTTGCATTATTTTGGGTGCTTTAATTTCCAAGCCAAATTAGCATCACCCCTCCAAAAAAAAAATCCTATCCACCAAAACAAAATCCAACTCCAAAATTGATGGATGCTTGACAAGAGTTGCCTGAAAACCTCCAAACAGTACAGAAAACTCCACGTCGTAACTGGTCTATAAAAATTACATGACTTTCAACACACTTTTTTAATTGCCTTCAATTATTCACAGCTACAGTGGCTTTCAAAATGACAAAGTGCCTCAGTTGGAGAGACAGCTGAATTTTTAATAACAATTGGGGGAAAACACACACACACACACACCGCAATGAGCGGATGAAACACCAGTTGGAAAACACATGCAGCATTTCGTGTGACAAAATGCTCACGTGGCCCTGAAATGGCTTGTTTGTAGTGCTCCTATTTAGGGATCTTTTCCAGGTTGGAGCTAGAAAATTCAAGTTCAAGGCACAAACTTGGAAAACTTCAGAAGGGATTAGTAAAGGTATGTGGTTTGGCAGGTGGCCCTTCTAGAAAAAGTTAGTGGCAAAGCATAGATTGGCTTTAATTTAATTATAGATTAATTTAATTTAATTTAATTTAATTATAGATTAGCTTTTAACACAAAATAAAACGGGCATATTTACACCTATCTGCAATTATTTTATAGCTAAATTAGTAGGATGTGACCCAATTCCTCCATTGGCATATACCTTTGGTTAAATTGATTAGGGTAATTTAGGAATGAAAATTTTGAAATTTCATCTGTAATTTCCTGTAGAGGAAGGTCAATTGTCAAAAATAAGAACAAAAATCATCATTGTTGTTAATAATTTGCTATCACAATTTAAAAAACATTGATATAGAGATCTTTTTAATAACCTCCAATCTGACTACAGTAGGTTCAAACAATTTTATATATAAGGGCATAAACTTAAGAAGTCGAAGCCTACTTTAATCTCTTATATCGTGAGGTTGTAAATCTTAATTTTTATGAGAGTTCACTCTCTCCATGAAACAAAATAGTATAAGCAGGAGGAGGAGCTTAAATAAATGTTCTCTCTCTCTCTTTCTTTCATTTCTTGATGATTTTATGACTTTTCTTTATTGAGTTTTAGGGGCAAGTTGTGCAAAATGCTGAGCTAACTTTGCTAATAAAATACACACACACACACACACACACACACTCCTGAAAATGCCAACATGAGGGTCTGGAAACCAAGCCTTATGAAGAACGGTTGAAGGAGCTGGCTATGTTTAGCCAGGAAAAGAGGAGACCGAGAGGAGATATGATAGCCATATTCAAATATCTCAAGGACTGTCTCATGGAGGAGGGAGCACCCTCGTTTTCTCCTGCTCTGGAGGGGAGGACTCAAACCAACAGCTTCAAGTTACAAGAAAGGAGATTCCTTTAAAAAAACATGAAAAATCTGTTTTCATACGTGATGGAAGCTTCCCAGAGTAGCTGGGGAAACCCAGTCAGATGGGTGAGTTGTTGTTGTTGTTGTTGTTGTTGTTGTTGTTGTTGTTGTTGTTGTTGTTACTACTACTACTACTACTCCGACTAAACATCAGGAAAACATCCGGAAAAAACTCTACGACTCTATGATGTTTAATAAAATGAATAAATGGGAGGGTGAATCTTCAAAGCACTGGAGGCCATTTTTGTAGCAATACCAGTGCCATCGGTATTCACAATCGTTTAAGATCCTGCCTAGGCTTAACACTGCCTGACAAAATAAATAAGCTAAAAACCCCATATTTAAGCTAAATAAGCTTCACCAACACTGCTCAAACACATTCTAAATATGAATATCACTGGCACAAATTGGGCAGTATTTATGATGAAAAATATCCTCCCTCTCCCACCCAAGTAGGGAAGTACTGGATGGTAAAGATTATCTTCAAATGATGTACAAAGGCTGTTTGTCACAGTACAAAGGTTTTTGATTTTCAGAAGAATAATTTCCAGTGCTTTATCAAGGCAGAGACTAGGTTGGTGTTCTCCACAGCCCAGGATCAGAAGCTGGAACTGGACAGGCAAGAACTTGAAGTACAGCAGTTAGGTTGTTGAGAAGGGCGAATGTCTAGACCAGGGGTAGGCAACCTAAGGCCCATGGGCCACAAGCGGCCCACGAGCCACCCCCAAACCAAGCTGCCCGCTCGGCGAATCCCCACGTACTGCACTAAACTGGCACAGTACATTGCGGGGACTCGCTTCCGCAGTGTGAAAATTGCATCTGCACATGTGCAGATGCCAGAAATCACATCTGCGCAGACAACAAATGGAAATTGCATCTGCGCAAATGCAGACACCGGATATCGCGGGCATGTGTGCTCACACACATGTGCAATCCAGCCCATGGAGGGATCTCTGCTGGAGTGAACCGGCCCAGGCAAGGTAAACCTTGCTGACCCCTGGTCTAGACTCCTTGCATTGTTGTATATTAGCCCTTACCAGTCCAGGGACTTCATAACCACTTGCCAATCACAGAACCTGATATTACACACCACTGCCTGCTTCTTTGTTTGAAGGTGCCTTGAGATCTAAGCACATGCAAAGCATGGTATCTCATTAGGTTAACCGAGGGGTGAGAACCTATGGCCCTCCACAAACTCCTGTCAGCTCCAACCAGCATGGTACATGGCCAGGGTTGATGGGAGCTGTAGCCTTCCAAACGTTTATAGACTACAGCTCCCAGCATGACCAATGGTCAAGAATCATGGGAGTTTTGGCTCTCCAGATGTTGCTGAACTATGACCCCAGTCAGCATGCCCAATGGTCATGAATAATGGGAGTCTTTATCTCAGGGCTAGATTAACAAAGTTCAAGTTCTGCTCTTTCCAACATCTTTATAATTCCTTTGGTTTTGGTGTCACTTGCAAAAACTTTCAGTGTTCCCTTTTGGGTGAAATGAAGGTAAATCTGCCATTGGTAAAAGTCATGAGTACATTTCGAATGTACCAAGTCAGAGTACAGGTGAAGAGCAATGTCCCATAGCATCAAAAAAATTCCCTGCATATGGAAAGTTAGTACATCATCCTGGGAAGGACCATTCTGCTGGACTTCGGCCCTTCTCCTATATGCTGCGAGTATTTAGATTTATCTTATAATTATATGGGGGGCATTCAATCATGTGATCCACCACCTGTGTTCTAAAGTGGTACAATATTGTGCTCTGATGCCAATCGCTGACTGCTCATTTTAGACCAAGCTAATGGGGCGTTCACACTCCCCAGGCTCTTAGAGGACTGCCGTGCTTGGAACATTAACCAAAGTGCCGTTAATGAGCCAGGATGTTGCTAATCGTTGCTCAGCTGTTGCACTATTTAGTGACACTAGGAAAACAGCCAGCAAACTGATACCTTGCTGTTTGCTGAAAATTCAATCCCAAATGAATCCCAGCTTGGGCAAAAAAAACCCAAAATACACTGCTGGGTATATGAAGGAATGCATTGCCCCTGTTTAAGGAGGAGGAGGAGGAGGAGGAGGAGGAGGAGGAGGAAAGGAGAACTTAATAAAAAGGAGAAATCAATAGAAAAAATCCCTCTCAAAACATGCTGCTATCTAAAACCACCTTCCTGCTCTGAAAGAAGATGCAAAAATATATTAAAAAAAAAAAATAGAAGTAAACATTAACAGCGATAGCAGCCATTGTTCCAAGACTGTGGCTTTGCAAAATGTATTGCACACTGATTTCCATCTGTGCATAGCTCTTATGTATATGGGGTTTTTTTATGTGTGCACAGTAAACTTGTCTGGATTATAACTTATAAGCATATTGCTGATCAGCAGGTGGAAGCATTCCCCCCCTTGGAGAACACCATTCCCCCACCAACCAAAAACTGCCACACCTTTGAAATTCCCTGCTTCTCCAAATTTGGCAATGCAGTTCTCTAGGCAAGTAATGAGCACAGAAATCTAATGTAACATGTGTGTTTTTTATACACACACACATACATGATTGAAAAAGATATATCAAAATGCATAGATATGTGTATCGGGAGAAAATCATACTAAATGCTGATAAATTTTCACGAGGACTTTAAAAAAGTAAGGACAAGTGTTGGCGTTGAATATACATGATGAATAAGTTTGCTAAGGAACAAATTTATATATATATGGAAGGCAATCCTTTCGAACAACCATAGCTATGCTTCCACACCATCAGTGGCAGAGGAAGCTACTCAGGCGCCTGGGGTAGTGCACCCAGGGGCGGGGCGAGCCGCTCATAGGGGTGGGGCAAGGGTGAAGGGAGCCACCCATAGGAGCGGGGTGCACCGTGGGGCCTCCAGAGTCTGCCTGCCTCCTCCCACAGGCAACAGGTGGACTGTTTGGGCAGCACGGAGCCTGCGCGCACCCAAGCCACCGCTTCTCTCCCAGGAGAGACGCGTGGCTCAGGTGCGCTGCAAACCCCGCGGTGAGTGCCACCCGGCATTTTGTCACCCCCCTCAGTGGTGACACCCGGGGCAGACCAAACCCACAATTGGTTCATTCCAGAGGAGTTCCCTCCATGGGCTGGATGTGAGTGCACCTGCCCGCGATTTCCGGTGTCTGCATCTGTGCAGACACAATTTCCGGCACTACAGAAGTGAGTCTCCACACTGCGCTGCGCTGTGGACTCACCCAGCAGGTGGCTCGGTTCGGGGGTGGCACATGGGCGAGTTAAACGACCCCCACGGGCCACATGTGGCCCATGGGCCTTAGGTTGCTGACCCCTGTTGTAGAGGGAAGTGAGGGGCAGATGGGGCTCATCGACCTGGGAAGGGAGCCCATCTAGGAGAAGGAAAACTCTGGTCTTAAACCTCTGTTGCCTTGCAGGATATCTTTGGGAGAAGAAAAGGCTAAGGAGTAAACCCTAGAGAAATCCAGAGTGGAGTGCCTAAGATGGTTGAATGGCAACTTGAGGTGCCAAATATATTGCTCTGCTTTCCTTTGGACCATACCAGCAAGGCCAAAACAGGAGTCATGCCGTCTGGGCAGCCTAGGACTTCCATACAAACTGCGCTGGGGAGGTCACTTTGGTGACGCTAACAAAGCAGTCTGTCTTCACCCCCTGAGGCACACTTCATTGTCTCTCAGAGATGGACGCCAACAATTTGTTGCAAACCACTTTGATTTTTTTTTTTATATATTATGAAATTGCAATATACAACTATTTTCATGAACAAACAAACTGCTGAAGAATGCCACTTCCCTATTTGGAGAGAATATTTCATGAAACACTACCACCACTGCCCACCCAAATTTTGCCACCAACAAACTCGGACCTGGAATTAACTGCAAGGAAAACGGACATTCACTCCTCTGGGTTGCGACTCCTGACAGCAACTTCCCTGCCAGGCATGCACAGCTAGGAAGCTCCGCTCTTCCTTTTATTGCATGCATCCTGTCTTTGTCTTGTTTCATGTCTGCCTCAGTCTCAACTTGACAGGTGGTTGGACCAGACACAAGTGAGAACATGACACGTCCAAGGCCAGAGATGGAGCACATCAAAAAACCTCTCTCTACCTGACTAGAACACTTAAGAGACTTCTAGGCTGTAAAATGTCAGCTCAGTCTGTTCAGGACAGCTCCCTTTTCTTCCCGCTTTAAAAAGTTAAAATCATAAGCATTAACTAATATTTTATCCCCACCTCCCCTGCCACTCCCTTCAAAAATGTCAGATCCTGCAGCCAAAATTCCAAGCAATATATTTTTAGCCTCGGCTTACCCAGAGAGGATTGTGTGAAGAGTTTGATCTTTCATTAATGCAAATTTATTTAAGTAGTCAAGTGCCAAAAAAAAAAAAAAAAAAGCAAGCACAAACACCACTGAAGAAAACTTTTAGATATGTTAATCATAGCTTCTTTAGGGATTGGTAGTCTAGTCCCTTGTGTTCCCCTCCCTCCCCCGGTGACAGCAACATGTCACAGAACTAAGTGTGCAATCCACAACAGGACAAGGTTGGACAGCTGATGGGTTCGTCACGGGAAAGCTTTTTCACATTAGATGTGAAGAAAATTCATAATTGTATGCTTTTAAAAAAAAGTTAGTTGCCACACTGATGGAAAGTAACACTAAATGTAAAGGTAAAGGGACCCCTGACCATTAGGTCCAGTCGTGGCCGACTCTGGGGTTGCGGTGCTCATCTCGCTTTATTGGCCGAGGGAGCCAGCATACAGCTTCCGGGTCATGTGGTCAGCATGACTAAGCCACTTCTGGCGAACCAGAGCAGCACACGGAAACGCCATTTACCTTCCCACTGGAGTGGTACCTATTTATCTACTTGCACTTTGACGTGCTTTCGAACTGCTAGGTTGGCAGGAGCAGGGACCGAGCAACGGGAGCTTACTCCGTTGCGGGGATTTGAACCGCCGACTTTCTGATCGGCAAGTCCTAGGCTCTGTGGTTTAGACCACAGCGCCACCCGAGTCCCTTAAAGTAACACTAGATGGTTCTAAAAACAAGGGCACAAAATGAAAAACAACAAACCAAACCCTAAAACGTATAGGTAAAGGTACCCCTGGCAGTTAAATCCAGTCACAGACGACTCTGGGGTTGCGGCGCTCATCTCGCTTTACAGGCCGAGGGAGCTGGCGTTTGTCCACAGACAGTTTTTCCGGGTCATGTGGCCAGCATGACTAAGCCGCTTCTGGCACAATGGAACACCAAAACCAGAGCAGCGCACCCTACTTTCTGCATAAAGATGGTGTCCAGGATCAATTGAGTACATAGGAATGCTTAGAGCCCATTCTGCAAGGTCAGAAGGACAACCCCACAATCCAAGGGTCTGAAAGCTCAGTCAGATCCAGATGCAAAGGCTTCAATCCCCAGCACCTCCAGGTAAGGCTTGTCTGAAACTCACCCACTTGCTTGCTTACGCTAAGTCTGCCTCAGCTCCTGACAACCAGCACCCCCTGGCCAGCCCCAGAGGCACCATTCGGCAAGGGAGCTTGCAGCCAGGGCTGCTTCAACAACAAACAGCCACACAAGCCTTTGGGAGGCAGACATGCTAGAGCAGGGGTCAGCAAACGTTTTCAGCAGGGGGCCGGTCCACTGTCCCTCAGACCTTGTTGGGGGGTGGACTATTTTTTTTGGGGGGGGGGCGTGAACAAAGTCCTATGCCCCACAAATAACCCAGAGATAAAAGCACACATTCTACTCATGTAAAAACACCAGGCAGGCCCCACAAATAACCCAGAGATGCATTTTAAATAAAAGGACACATTCTACTCATGTAAAAACACGGTGATTCCCGGACCGTCCGCGGGCCGGATTTAGAAGGCAATTGGGCCGCATCCAACCCCCATGCCTTAGAGATGTGCTAGAGAGCATCAGAGGAGGAAGAGAGGGAAGGAAGGGAAAAGGGACAGAGGCCAGTGTTGCCGTGGCACCCCTGTCCAGCATTCAAGGCACCCCAGGGTGCTACGGCACACTGGTTGAAAGCCACTGCCTTAAGGGCTGTCACATGGAAGATGGAACAAGCTTGTTTTTCTGTTCTGGAGGGTAGGACTCGAACCAGCGGCTTCAAGTTACAAGAAAGGAGATTCTGGCAAAATATCAGGAAAAACCTTCTGACAGTAAGAGCTGCTTTACCGTGGAATGGTCTCCCTCGGGAGGCTGTGGACGCTCCTTCACTGGAGGTTTCTAAGCAGAGTTTGGGTAGCCATCTGTCATGGATGCTTTAGCTGAGTTTCCTGCATTGCAGGGGGTTGGATTAGATGGTCTTTGGGGGTCCCTTCCAACTCGAAGATTGTATGATCCCTTCAGAACTTTGTATGTGTTTAAATAGCTAAGGCTGATTCATTTTACAGAGTATACATGATCTACACACAGGATAGTAAGGGGCGTGTGAGCATTTTTCCTGCCAGAGGCAGTTCCCTGGCAAGCGCTAGGCTGCATTAGGATTGTAATGGAAGGGCACTTTAGACTCGCAGAAAACATTTATTCACCTTATATGGAACCCAAAATGACTACAAAATTATCATTTCCTGAAATGAGTATAATCAAACAAAAATAACATTGAAAGTAATCTTGTTGAAGCTTACTCAGGAGTAAATTTTCACATCAAGACTCATTGAAAAGGTTTGCACAGAACCAAGAAGAAGGGTGGGTGGCAAAAAGCCCCAAAAAGCTTTATTTAATTATTATTATTATTATTATTATTATTATTATTATTATTATTATTATTTAAAGGAAACAAGAGGGTCTGGGCTGATCTTAAGGAAATGCAGTCTTTTAATGATCCTGTGACTAAATAAATCCAATTCAAAACCTGACCTCAGATAGACAATTGCTGCACATGGGAAGTTCTACTTTTGACAAGCAATTTGCTTTTAGTGGAAGGAATGCTCATTTTCCTTTTGGTCATACAGTCATAATACTTCTTGGGATTCCTTTATATTCAAATAATATATTGCCTACTTTTTATGCCCTTTATGAATAAATGTGTTGAGCGGTGTGTGTTTGTGTGTGTGTGTGTGTGTGTGTGTGTGTGTGTATGCAAACATGCATCCGTGTGTGTGTGTGTGTGTGTGTGTGTGTGCCAAACTGGGTCTTTGACTCGGGTGACAGAAAGCCTAGTTTCAGCTCTGTATTGGGTAGTCCAGCACTGTGGACGTGGCATAGACATGGGCCCCAGAAGAGCCAGATACCCCTCTGTTTGCACTTGTTTCAGTTACAGAAGCCACACATACAAGAACAACAACCCCCAATTAGGTGTGAGAGAGCTCTTACAAACAGCTGTTAAGCTATCGGTGAATTTTTGTTCTGCAACTCAGCAGGCAGGCAAAACTGCAGATGCAACGCCTTATATGTCATAAAATGTGCTCACAATGAAAAAAAGACCTAATTGAATTTTGTAATAATTTAATTGGATTCATTCATATTCTCTCTCCCTCTCTCAGGCAGGATGCATTGTGACCTGGTTGTGCAAAGAGTAAATTTAATAGCAGGCAAGGATGAGTGCTGATTATTAAAGCAGAGCTGGCGGATTGTAAGCAATCTATTTAACACACCCAGACCCACAAAACATATATCCTATATTAACAACGATATAGCTACATAAACCTCAGGATAATAGGATCTATCTATAGAGGTCACATAGGGATGTGGGTGGTGCTGTGGGTTAAGCCACAGAGCATAGGACTTGCCGATCAGAAGGTCGGTGGTTTGAATCCCCATGATGGGGTGAGCTCCCGTTGCTCGGTCCCTGCTCCTGCCAACCTAGCAGTTCGAAAGCACAACAAAGTGCAAGTAGATGAATAGGTACCGCTCTGGCGGGAAGGTAAACAGCGTTTCCGTGCGCTGCTCTGGTTCGCCAGAAGTTGCTTAGTCATGCTGGCCACATGACCCAGAAGCTGTACGCCGGCTCCCTTGGCCAATAAAGCGAGATGAGCCATGCAACCCCAGAGTCGGTCACGACTGGACCTAATGGTCAGGGGTTCTTTATAGAGGTCACAAAGTAAGCTAAACTGATGGCTCGGCTGCTAACTTTTCATATAACTCTGGATCGTAAATTTCTTATATTAAGTACTTTCCATGTACGCACAGTGAGGGAAGACAGAAGGGAAGACAACTTGAATAAAATATTGTGGGAATTTGAATGGGAATGCCCATCAACTTTGGGGGGCCCAGCCCCCACAGTCCCTAGGCGTTAGCACCTATGGATGACATTGGTGAGAGCAATATTTTTAAGGCCAAGAGATATGTGAATTTACACTCAAAAGATGCTGCTGGCTCTTTCAAACCAGTGTCCAATAATCACTTTCACAGCCCCCTTTCTTTGGCCATTCTGTCTTCCAGCTTTCCTCTCCCACTGGCTTACATCCCTCTGATACACTCTCCCTTTCAACTCTCAGCTCTTCCCAACCCTGATTTCTTTTGCCGCTGTCTCCTTAGGCACAGGACAACCTCCTGGGAGCCAGTGTGGTGTAGTGGTTAAGAGCGGTAGACTCGTAATCTGGTGAACCGGGTTCGTGTCTCTGCTCCTCCACATGCAGCTGCTGGGTGACCTTGGGCTAATCACACTTCTTTGAAGTCTCTCAGCCTCACTCACCTCACAGAGTGTTTGTTGTGGGCGAGGAAGGGAAAGGAGAATGTTAGCCGCTTTGAGACTCCTTCGGGTAGTGATAAAGCGAGATATCAAATCCAAATTACTCCTCTTCTTCTTCCTAACCCTATGGATGTCTCATTTCTCTCTAGCACAGGGGTAAGGGCCCTGCTGGCCTCCAGATAGCATTGAACTACAACTCCCACAACATAAGCAGGGGTTGATGGGAGATGGAGTCCAGTGACATCTTGAAGGTCAAAGTTCCCTCATCCCTGCTCTAGCACCTTAATAGTTCGGACAACGGTAGCAGGAGGCCTGTCTTTGAGATGGGAGCAGCTCAACCAATCCCTCCAAGCAGTTTCACCACCACTGCTAAATTATTTGCTGTGCTATGGTATAGATTACAAACATTTTTGCTCAAGTTTGCCATTACAATACATAGATCTAATCCTATACCAACTTTGAAGTGAGTCTCATTGAATTCAGTGCGGCTTATGTCTGAGTAAACACACATAGATTGCACTGTGTGTTGGGTCTGGCTTTTTTTAGCAAGCCAAATTAATAAAGTATGTGGTACCACTGAATTTTCAAATTAATCATTGCAATGAAGAATGTGACAGCTACCTTCAGGACCCTGGACAGGGCTTTCTCAACAGTCAATAGCCTCAAAAAGTTCAGTGCTCCAGTCCTGGGGTTGGGGCTACTGAGAATGATCTCCCCCTCCTGTCTCCATGCATACATTGTGTCCACAGGGCTCAAGGTATACTGAACCTGAAAATTGAGATTTGATTTTTTAAAAAGCTAACATGACTTAACTGGAATGACGCTTACAAATAGTTTAGATTAGCAATCTTTCCAATTGGAACCATGGTTACTCTGCCCTGGGAGGAGGGTGAGGAGGGCACGAAGAGAAGAACATCTTGAGAAACAGATTTCTAAGAATCCTCAAGTGGAGAGAGGGCACTGGTTCCATTAAACAAGAAAAGAAGAGACAGAGAGAAAACGATCCAATTCACAACCATTTGTAAAGCCACTTGCCTGAACACATTTTCTCTCATCACAGATTTAGAAAATGAACTCAAAAATAACCCGCTCCTCACAGCTTTCCAGCATAGCAACACTAAGAAAGTGTTTCCTCAAAGCAGATGACTTCTCAAAGAACCAGGGGTGAAAGCCAATTTTATTCCAAGGCCTATCAAGGGAGACTACGTTCTAAATAAAGCAAGTGTGATGCATACTCGTTAACTGAAGAAAAGCGAGGAGACATGTTGCGAGGGCAGGGGGGAGAGGCAGATGGGGCCACACTCCGCAACACAGCATTCTATATGCTGGAGCTGCGCCACCAGGAGCTCCTACTACTTTTGCAGCCTGCATGCACCAGAATAAAACATTAAAATTAGGCAGGAGCAAACCTGGCCATTTTGGTTCTCCCAGTTTCTCATTCTTCCAGGCATCCATTCAGTTATCGACATCATCACTTACTTTCATATCTTCTGGCAAAAGCCTCTCTGAAAATCATCTGGAATTTTAGTGCAGATTTCTCCTAATATACATGATTTGCATGCTATTTGGCTTAATATACACGCCGAAGAATGGATGCTTTTGAATTATGGTGCTGGAGGAGACTCTGGAGAGTCCCATGGACTGCAAGAAGATCAAACCTATCCATTCTGAAGGAAATCAGCCCTGAGTGCTCACTGGAAGGACAGATCCTGAAGCTGAGGCTCCAATACTTTGGCCACCTCATGAGAAGAGAAGACTCCGTGGAAAAGACCCTGATTGGGAAAGATTGAGGGCACAAGGAGAAGGGGGCGACAGAGGATGAGATGGTTGGACAGTGTTCTCGAAGCTACCATCATGAGTTTTACCAAACTGCGGGAGGCAGTGGAAGACAGGAATGCCTGGCGTGCTCTGGTCCATGGGGTCAAGAAGTGTCGGACATGACTAAACGACTAAACAACAACAATAGAATGCATGTTGTCAGGGCTGGCCCAAAGCATTTTGACACCTGAGGCAAACCCCAAAATGCTGCCTCCCTCCTCACCCAGGAAGAAGGAGTGATATACTGGAAGGGGGGGGGGAATTAGGAGGAGGAGGAAGAGTAGGAGGAGAAGTACCCTATCCATCTCACTTTGTTGCCCCAGACACTCCGGGCAGCTTCCAACAAAATATAAAAACACAGTGAGACTTCAAACGTTAAAAACTTTCCCCACACAGGGCTGCCTTCAGAATAAAGATTGACAATGGGATCTACTGCCCCTGGGGATCCTGCCACCTGAAGCGGTCACCACACCTTGCCCTGCGTGCTGTGTTACACTGTATGCTATTTTCACAAATATGCATTCTGAGCCACACTTGAGTAGCAGTGCCATTTTTCTAGAAAAAGAGGAGCTGGAACTCACCATGAACACCTCCTTTGTTTTTATATCATGGCAATGGCACCCAGCTGAGAGGTGCCGGAACTGAGTTCTGGCTGGGGGAAACCCCGCCCTGCCTAGAAGTATATGTATTTTTGGACTTGCTATTTGGCTAGGGGGAAAGCGCAAATTTCAAAGGGCAACTGTAGTTTGGTTTCCAGAAGGTGCGAATGAAGGAAGTTTGTCTTTCAATCTGAACTGAATCACACACTGAATCTGTGCCTGCCACATCAAGTAAAGCTTAGCATGTGCGAAACCGCCATGGTATAGGGGAAGCCACGGGCTAAGCTTTCACAGGAACCAGGCACCCTCTTAAAGGCAACATTTTCAATGGAGGCAGTTCACCATGTGAACTGTGAGTGATCAAGAGGGGAGATTTGAGGGGGTAACATGCGTGCCCAGGGGAATGGGCCCCTTTAGTTAAGAATGATCCAGGGCTGGCTCAATACATTTTGCTGCCTGAACCAGAAACATACACAGAGAGACATTTTTCTTATACCATAAGGGGGGAAATCATGCAAAATGTTGTGTATACATACATTTTTCTGGGAGGGGTTCCATAGCTTGCATCAGTTGCTCAGTAGCTGATCTCATCAGCTTCTCAAAAGAGTTTATCTCTGTTGTTGTTTTTAAGATGATTTTTCTTGTACAATTTTACATATGACTTCTGATTTTTTTAAAAAAACAGCATTATATCAATATTTTTTACAAGACAGATAGACAGACAGACAGACAGATAGACAGGGTACATGCCACCAGGACAAAAAAGGGACTAGGATCCACTGCCATAGGGAAATAAATGAAGGGGATTTTCGTATCTGAGAGCCAAAGCATAGGAGTGTATCACAACCTGATGAGCAGCAAAGGAAATTGCCTTATACCATCTAAGCTAGGTTTGTCTACTCTGACTGGCATCCTCTACTTGATGTTTTAAACCAGAGATGGGAGGGATTGAACCTGAAATCTTCTGCATGCAAAATGTGTGCTCTGTCACTGACCTGTGGGCCAACTCCCAATGGGAGGAAGTCAGAACAACAAAAGTCTCAAGCATGGCTCAAACTGACACAATTTAGAGGTGTCGCAATACCATTCGATTGGTGCACCCCATTCCATACTTTCAGATGGATGCAATGATAGAAATGGTACAATGATATGAAGCCTTCAGTCTGACTAAGAAGATATAACTTTTCAAGTGCGGCGGGGTCTTTATGGAAACAGCTGATCTCAAGGAGACTTCATGTATACATTGATCCTACATTCATTATGATGGAGGATAAGCTGAGATCCTGTGATCTACAGGATCCGTGGCCATTTCAAATAGCTAGTTTCTAGTCACCAACCCCCCAAAACATATCTCATTGAAAACCTGCAGTGAAGCACAAGTCCTGCTTTCTGAAAATCTGGCAAGGAGACATGTGTGCACGAAACTAAAAAAAAAGAGGAAAAACGTGTTTGCAGGTTGACTCTATTTTGGGTTTGCTTAAAGACATCCAACTGAATGGAACAAATATTTACTGCATGTGCGAGAGTAAACACACAGCTCATCTGCTACTGTACAATATTTCACAGAAGCAGAGAAGAGTCCTGAATAAACACAGATGTAAAAGTGTGCGTGTGGACTTTGAGACTTGATGGCTTGCTTGGAAAGGAAAACCTAACAGCTCAACTCTACCATCATCGGTGAAGGAGCAAGAGAACAGAAATAAGATCGCGTGAGCATTTATTTTAAAATAACATTTACCTTGCCTTTTTGCCCAAGGCAGATTGGAATGAAAGACTAAATATAAAGGGACCCCTGACCATTAGGTCCAGTCATGACCGACTCTGGGGTTGCGGTGCTCATCTCGCTTTATTGGCTGAGGGAGCCGGCGTATAGCTTCTGGGTCATGTGGCCAGAATGACTAAACTGCTTCTGGCGAACCAGAGCAGTGAACGGAAACGGCGTTTACCTTCCCGCTGGAGCGGTACCTATTTATCTACTTGCACTTTGATGTGCTTTCGAACTGCTAGGTTGGCAGGAGCTGGGACCGAGCAATGGGAGCTCACCCCGTTGCGGGGATTCCAACCGCCGACCTTCTGATCAGCAAGTCCTAGGCTCTGTGGTTTAACCCACAGCGCCACCATCACCGGTGAAGGAGCAAGAGAACAGAAATAAGATCGTGTGAGCATTTATTTTAAAATAACATTTACCTTGCCTTTTTGCCCAAGGCAGATTGGAATGAAAGACTACCATACCTAAATTAGTCCAAAGTTCAGTAAAGTACTTGTGTTTTCCCTTGTGCAACAATGAAACACCAGTGCAACAAGTATATTACTATGTGACTTACCTTATGCTACCCTGGATAAGACCTTGTGTGTGGATTGGGACACACACACACACACACACACACACACACAATCCAGTTATCCTATAAGTGAAGCTTTTTTAAAAAAAACCAAGAAGGGCAGGCAATCCAGGGCCCAACCCCCAAAGACCGGGGAGCTAAGTCCCCTCGCTCACCCCCTGAGAACCACTGGGAGCAATCGCACAATGAGCCCCTGGAAATCAGAGAACAGGAGGCAGCATGTTCTGAAGCAGAGAAAGGTTGTACCGAGCCAAAAGGTGTGTGGTCCACGTCCTGATTCCTCAAGGGCATAATTGCTGCTCCTGGTTCTTCTCCGTGAAGAAAGCGACATTTACACACACATTAGCAGGTCCTTTTAACAGCATCTGTTGCAAACTCAGAGCAATTCAGTTTACATTCAGACTTACAGGCCGTTTACCGACAGCTGCAGCCAGTGGTAAATGCCACGGTTGCTAAGTAACGAACAGGTAAGTGTTGCAAAAGATCAGGGACAGGCCTATGAACATTGCATGCTTAATGGCCAAGGACAAAGAGGATGTTTGCTTGAAGAGGTGGCTTGGCTGTGTTCCTTATGATGATATCATATAATTGCCTTTCTTCAAACAGGTGTCTAAATAATAATCACAAAAAGACATGGGAATGGGAGAACTCAGCACACTCAGGACCTGCTGACTGCCCAGTGCTGAACATGCAATTATAGGGTTTTTGGGTTTTGTTTTGTTTTTGCTGTTCATTCACAGTGGAGTGTTAAACACTGTAATAGGCTTGCTTGGGGATGTGTAAGCAAGCAGCAATAGGGACCTCTTTGTCTGTCTCAAGCAAAAGCTCCAGTTGTCATCTCCCACCTACCCACCCTGCTCCACCAGGGTCTCGATCCTTCCACAAAAGCTGCAGACCGAACTGTGCCTCCCTGGGATGCCACCTTCAGTTCAATACAAGGTGGACTCCACACTCAATACAGATGATAACTCAGTCAGTTGATCGTGAAGGACCAAAGTGGCATCACCAAGCTTTAGAGAGAGATAAACCCAAGTACTGATCTTGCTGTTGAGCCTGGGGAACCTCATGTCACTGGAAAGGATCACATCTGTCAAAGAGCCTGCTGACTTGAGCATTGCCAATTTGTCTTTGGGGGCTGCGCTCCAGAACAAAAATACTGGTGGTTCAGTGGGAGTTTTTGAGAGTTTATAAGGCTTTATGGGTGGTGGTTGTTGAGGTGCAACTACACAGGGCCAGAATAACTTGGAGAAGGAGAGTCTTCTGCCTTCGCCCACCAGCTTTGGGTCCTGACCTGTCTTGGGCTACACTATGTACTTCTGTCCCATTCAACCATGATGAATAATTGCACATGGACTGAAGTAGAGCACTCAGGTTAGGGGAAGGCAGGTACAATGAAGGCAGGCTGCAGGATGCGTATGCAACGGCTAGAAGTAATCAAATGAGAAGCAGCTGGAAACATGGAGTCTGGAGGTGCCGAAGGAAGATTTGGTGACATTACCCAAACTCAGGTAAGCCAGTATACATAACAAGCACCCATTCAATCCTTCAGTTTTCCATAAGGGCTTAAACCCTGTTCACACATTACATTTGACCCGGAGTGTACCAATTGCTGGGGAGTCATTGCTTTCCCAACTTTCCCATGGGCTTCCCAGAGACACCTCACTGGCAAGTGGTGGGAACAGACTCCTGCACTAAATGGACCTTTGATTCAATCTAATAGGTCTCTTCTTATGTCCAAAGGCAGAATTCTCATTTGAAAGCAAATGGATCTGGATAGAACTCTTACTCCTATTTTTCATACACAGAACCCTCTGGGGGATTTTGCAATGAAGCAAGGGTTGGCAGTCTGCAAGATGTTGATCTGTATAACTACGACGGCCTCCTTCAGCCAGACACTACTGAAACAGAATCCTCCCGAGAGACAAGACAAATGTTCTGTAACAGTGTACACCTAGCTCTAATATTAGAGAGCATTCCCAGACCATGTAAGGAAAAGAGAATCCCCAGTACCCAAATAAGGGAAGGTCACTGTACACAAAAAGCTTGAGAAGACTCTTCATCCTGCTTTTATCATCGAATGCGGCATTTGTTTAGATGGCCTTGAATTATGCAGGGTATCTTATGCCAGCAGGGCAAAAGTGAGGAAGGAGGACACTCTAGATGTATTTCCATGTAAGTAATGAGAATCAATAGGTCACACAGATAAGTATGTGTGTTTGGGAGGGGAACACAATATCATTATGTATGTGGTGCCTAAGCACCTGCTGGTCACATGTCAAGGGACAGGCGATGCTAAAGCAGAGGAACAGGGACTATTCTGCCCTGCAGGGCGAGTGAGTTGAAGGGGTGGGATTTTTACACACATGCACAATTTACATTTTCCTCAACAACTTGGGTTTAAGAGGAAGCAGTAAGTCCTTTTCTAAAGCATAGCATGGGCTGCCACTCAGCATACAGACGGGATTACCTGAGTGGGGGGAGAGTGACCATCTGCACCGCAACAGCCAAGGCAACCAGGCCAGGAGATAAGTTGTCAGGATCAAATGGGAACCATGACTAGCTGTGCCCAAACCTGAACTTGGAGCGTGTGTAAGGCAGATTCCTGTACTCCTATAGCTAAGTGGCAAACCATCTTTTTTTTGCATGCAAAAGGTCCCGGGTTCAATCCCTGGTATCTCCAGCTAGGGCTGGGAGAATCTCATTTCTGAAATTCTGAAGAGCGAGATGAACCATTGGTCCACCTAGTTTGGTACTGTCAGGTCTCTAGGTGGTTGCTCATGAGTAAAACAGCCAGGACTCCAACCTGTCTTTTACAGGTTTTATTTTGTGCAAACTGTGTACAGTTCAGAGATCCAAAATTCTGTCTGTCTCAGTCACTTGCAGATTCCGGGAGTGGCCTTTTCCGCCCCCCCCCCCAACATAAGAACTTAGACACCCCAAATCTCTGCCTTCCCTCCTTACATTTGACCCCCTTGCGAAAACTGGGTGACGGAAGAGGCATGTCCGTTTCCCGACCAGCCGGACTGAGCGAGGTGCATGGGCTCACAGTAATGTCTGTGAGCCTTTGGCTCGCTTCGCCCCTCCTTTCCCCCTCTGCTTTGCTGGAGGCATGACTCTCTCCACTGAATGACAAAGTGCTACTGCTCAGCAACTTTGGAGACTCCCTGTACTCTTCTGCCCCCCTGCCCCCTTTCGATTGCAGTCCCCTGACAGGTACTGTCTATACAATGAATGCCAGTAGCTCTGTAGGGTTTCAGGCAGGGGTCTTTTCCAGTCCTACCTGGAAACTGAACTTAGGACCTGCATGCAAAGCAGTTGTTCTGCCACTGAGTCACAGCACCCCCACAAAACCCCTGTGTTTCTCCACCACAAGGTCTCTGAGGTCAGTGACTGGAACTTGGGCCTTGAAATGTTGGAATTTGAGGTGCACCGTGCAGAAGGTACTTCAACATACATACACAGACAGTTTTTCCGGGTCATCTGGCGAAACCAGAGCAGCACACAGAAACACCGTTTACCTTCCCACCGGAGCGGTACCTATTTATCTACTTGCACTTTGACGTGCTTTCGAACTGCTAGGTTGGCAGGAGCTGGGACTGAGCAATGGGAGCTCATGGGGATTTGAACCGCGGACCTTCCGATCAACAAGCCCTAGGCTCAGTGGTTTAGACCACAGCGACACCCGCATTCCTTTTATAGATATAGAAGACAATAATTTATTAAAAATGAAACAGTGCTTGCCCCTTATGTACTTAGAAGTACATTGCAGTAGGCCATACTCTTAAGAGAAAGTGTGCGTAGGATTACAGCCTTAACACAGCACAAAGTGGGCAGAGAATGGGGCGCCAATCAACCCCACATGTGAGGAAGAGTCCCCACTTTCATCTGTGAAGCCTGATGTGGAAAGTGGCTTCTTCTTCAACAAATTATATAGCTGGAGTGGATGAACCTGTGGCTGTCCAGGTGTTGCTAGACTACAACTCCCCTTATCCCTGACCACAGGTCGGCTAAACTGGCTGGGGCCGATGGGGGGTTGGAGTCTGGCAACATGTGAAGAGGTACAGCTTACCCACTTCTGCATAATAGGAAGTTACTGTCCTCATAAATTTGACAACAAACCCCACCTGCAGCAGCAACCTTTCAGATTTACCCAAGAAACCTACATCATTAATCTGCAGTCCACAGGCTTCCTCTCCGGTTTCCTCCGCTGGCCTGTCAAAAAGGGAAAGCTTCCCTGTGAGAGACTGGGTGTGAGCTTCTTGCCTGGTCCCCGTGTCATTATTTGGTCTCTCCCAACCTGCCATTAGCCTTGTGTAGCTAAGCAGCCCCACTGACGCACGACTCCGAACTGCAAGATCACAGGCCTCCGTTATCTCCGGCAAGTGGCAGGTTTTAAGGGTTATTATTGAGCGTGGCAAGCCTAATTCCCCACGCATTTGGGCTGTATTCATGGCTGGAAAATTGACCATGCAAAATTTCCGCTAAGTCAACTCGTTCAATTGGGGTTTGGAGCTGCAATATAATTTTCCCCCACCTTAATCGCGTTCTTCTCTTCAGACATCAAGCCAAGTGTGTTATTTGCCAAGGTTCTTAAAGGGGGGGGGGGAGCAGGAGAAGCAATAGTGCTTTGTGCAGAGAAAATGCAAAAGTTGATGGGGGGGAGAGAAAGGAGCTGCATCTGGAGCTTGGGAAACTGCTGATTTTGTTTTCAGGACTGGCTTGTTAGCTTATTTAATATGCATTCATTCAGCTTTATCCTCTACTTGGAAAGAAGTGGGCGGCGGGGGGGGAGGAGTGCTTAGCATGCAACTTCCAACCCACAGGGCAGCACCCTCCTCAGCTGGGGGCACCACTGTACCTGACTGGGGGAAGAAGGAGTAGGCCTCATGCCTATACACTGGGAATGGGGGGGGGGGTCTGCAGCCCTCCAACTGTTGCGGGGGGCTATTATGAAGCTGCCCACGTTCTGAGATATTCAGGGGAGGCCCTTCTCTTGGTCCCACCACCCACACAGACATGCCTGGTGGGGGCGCAGGAGAGGGCCTTCTCGGTGGCTGCTCCCAGACTTTGGGACTCCCTCCCTGGAGAAGCTAGACTGTCTCCCTCATTGTTGTCTAGTGAATACCTTCTTGTTCCAACAGGCTTTGGGGAACTGACTGCTTTTAATGAAAGGGTTGGTGCTGTGCTGTTTCTATTGTACTTATTTGTATGGTTTTAAGAGATTATATCTATCAAGGGACGCGGGTGGCACTGTGGGTTAAACCACAGAGCCTAGGGCTTGTTGATCGGAAGGTCGCAGTTTGAATCCCCGCAACGGGGTGAGCTCCCGTTGCTCGGTCCCTGCTCCTGCCAACCTAGCAGTTCGAAAGCATGTCAAAGTGCAAGTAGATAAATAGGTACTGCTCTGGCAGGAAGGTAAATGGTGTTTCCGGGCGCTGCTCTGGTTCGCCAGAAGCGGCTTATTGAAGCTGGCTACATGACCCGGAAGCTGTACGCTGGCTCCCTCGGCTAATAAAATGAGATGAGTGCCGCAACCCCAGAGTCGGCCATGACTGGTCAGGGGTCCCTTTACCTTTATCTATCTATCTATCATCATCATCTACCATCATCAATCAATCTAATTCTGTCAATGTTTAATTGTTTCTAAATGATATTCTTTTCCGTGTTTTTAGTGGTTCCTATTTTTAATTTGTAAGCCACCTTGAGTCCCGTCAGAGGAAAAGGTGGAAGATAAAACAGTAAAATTATCATTAACAACCATAAGTTAAAACATACAGAAAGTTTAAACCGTAATAGAATAGACGAAAACAAATTAAGATTCATGCAAACTTTCTAAACATCTAGGTAGGCTTGCCTAAGTGAAAATATCTAAATAAGAATACAGTGGTACCTCGGGTTACGAACTTAATTCAACGGAGGTCCGTTCTTAACCTGAAACTGTTCTTAACCTGAAGCACCACTTTAGCTAATGGGGCCTCCCGCTGCCGCCGTGCTGCTGGAGCACGATTTCTGTTCTCATCCTGAAGCAAAGTTCTTAACCCGAGGTACTATTTCTGGGTTAGCAGAGTCTGTAACCTGAAGCGTATGTAACCTGAAGCGCATGTAACCCGAGGTACCACTGTACAGTGAAGATGCTTGCCTGATATTAATACACAGGGAGTTCCAAAGTTCAGGTGCTGCCATACTAAATGATCGAGTTCTTACAGATGTGGTGCAGGTATTGTGTAACACCTGTAGTAGTGCCAGTTTTGTCAATCAAAGCAGTTGAGTGGGTACATACAGGGTAAGGGGATCTCACGAGAGGACTGGTCCCAACTTATTAAGGGCTTTATATTCTAACAGTAACACCTAGAACACGGCCCGGTAGCCGATCGCCAACCAGTGCAGACCTCTGAGCACAGGCTTTACATGCTGACAAAGCCTCACTCCTGTCAGCAATTGCACTGCAGCATTCTGATAAGGGTCCTCTGGTCCTGTGGTTGGGCAGTGCCTTGCTCATGGAGCTCCCATGAGCCTAGCTGGCACCCACACTTCTGAGTTTTCAGATAAGCTAAAATGGCTTTGTTCACCCAAGGCTTTTAATACACTGTGAGAGAGATATTGTACTGCTTTCTGCTGTTTTCACGTAGTATTGCATGACTGTTTCATGAACGAGTTTAGGAAGATGCCAACTCACCTTGGGATATAAGCAGTGGCGTAGCGTGGGTTGTCAGCACCCGGGGCAAGGCAAGTAATTTGCGCCCCCTAACCCATGGATTTCCGCCCCCTAACCCGTGGATTTGCGCCCCCTAACCTGTGGATTTGCCCTAACCCCAGATGTTGCGCCCGGTGCGGCTGGCCCCCCCTACACCCCCCACGCTACGCTACTGGATATAAGGCAGGATATAAAATACTAAATACTAAAACAGAACAAGCTCAGCACGGGGCAACGGTCCATGGGAAAAGAGCTTTGCCAAGTCGTCTCCTGCCCCTATGTACTTAGGCACATTTGCTTGTAATTTTGTTGACGAATATTGCACATGTTTCCATCAAAACAGCCAGATTCTCAAACCTTCATATTTCACAGAGCGTTGCTTGAGTGGCAAACGGAGACATCAGCTTGAAAACTTCATCATCCTTGATACAGTGATTTGAATGATACCCCCAATCCAAATGTAATACCAGAGCTTAGCAAAAGATTGTTTAAAATCAGAAACAAGATTAATCACTGCCGTTCAGAGTATGAGCTGCCCTTTCACACAATAAAGCAATATTACAGCTATGAAATGTTCCATTTCATATTGCCCTCTAGTAGAAAAACAAGGAATCAAAGCGTTGTACATAACAATACATGTCTGGGGAGGTGGGCGGGGGGGGGGGAGAAAGCCGTAAGAGGAGCTCGAGAAAGAGTTCTGACAGTTACACTTGAACTGCTAAATTACATTTGCCTCCAAGCAAGCCGAGAAAACCCAAAAACAAGAAAAGAAAATTTAAAACTTGATGACTTACTAAGAAGCTGCACCGATGATTCTCTTGGGTTAGTGTGGTGACATTAGACCGAAAAGCCTGGTTCTTCTCTTCTAAAATATGGATCCGACCAAATGTTTTCTGTGGCACTGCAGGTTGTAAGTACGGCAGCTCATTTCCAAACTGTGAGGAGGAAAGAGAAGAACGGAAGGAAATATCAGAGTTCAAATCTTCCATTTATGAGGGGGGCGGGAATATAATAAGCCGTACACTGGGTTATCTTTCCATGGGGCTGTTTGCTTTTGCAATCGTATAGCTTATAGAGTGCTTTTAAATACCACATGTCTGTTCAAATACAAGCAACAGCAAAAAATAAGCTCCATTGCTAGACAACTGATCCTCATCCATTCTTCCCATATTTTCAAGTTCTGAATCCCATCTTACTTCTGGAGTGTGTGCAACCTAAGCACTGAGATATCCCCCATTTTTCCATTTACAGTACAACCTTGAGCATGTTTACAGTAAGTCCCACCAAGTTCAGTGGGGCTTGTTTCTGAAACACTGTGTTTAGGATTTCAGAATCCTTTGTGTGCCATAGCGCTCTAGTTCCTTTATGGCTCTCTCCCCTGCACGCACGCACGCACGCACGCACACAAACATATACACTTCTTTTTGTGCTTTGTTTTTGGCAATGTGCATGTTTGCTCATGTGCATTACTAAAACAAACAAACAAACACTGCACGCTGCAAACATGCAATATGGCCGCATCCAGTTGACCTGTTAATGGATTGGAGCATCCTTCCCAGTTTGTTTGCACAAAGTTTGTGGGGGAAGTTATACATGGTTGTCTGTTTATTGAGCATTTGTTCTGGTTTGTTTGAGAGGCTATACAATTTCATATCAAGTAACGGTTACCCCAAACTGTCCTCAACGCTTTCCTTATTGCAAGAAGTCCAGGAATATCTGGAACTCTGAATGCTCAAGCATGGAGCGGTTTGGGTCTCTTGGGACTTAGAGAAGCAACATCAAATGGCTGTTTGGTTTGGGGAACTGGGGATTAAACTGTGAACTGAAATTGGGGTCCTGCCCTTGTGTGGACCTGCCCTTTGTCAATGCCTTTCTTAAAATGCGGGAGCAGGTAATGTGAAAGACGTGGACACTAAAGACCATGGAAACCCATGTTTGCCAATCAGAATAAACAATCAAACAGATTTTTTTTCTTTTTTCTTTGCTCACTCTAGCCGTCTGAGGACCCGCTTCATTTTCCAGAGCTCCTCGGTAAACCACGGGGCCCGGTTTCGGCGGGGTCGCAGAGGGTGCTTCGGTGCAATCTCATTGATGGCCGCCAAGAGCCGGTTATTCTAGTTCTCGACAAGCTCATCCAGTGAGCCACCAGGGGGAGCAGGGTCCCACAAGGCCTGATGAAATCCATCAGGATCCATCAGCCTTCGCGGGAGAGCCCAAATAGGCTCGCCACCCAAGCAGGATGGGGGCGGGAAGTCAATCCTGGCTTTCAGAGCATAGTGATCAGACCATGGCACTTCCACAAGTGAGGACATAATCACATCTATACCCGCATCAAAAATTCCAATCCAGCTTGGTGTGTGGGACCCAAAACAAACTGGGAGAGCCCTAATGTCCCCATGGAAGACACCAGGTCCCGAGCCCGTGAGAAGGGGGTGGCAGCAGCATGGATGCTGTAGTCCCCCCAAACCAGTAGGTTAGGGAATTCCAAGGCCCAGCCTGCCACCACATCCAACATGCCTGACAGGGTGGCTGCTGGTGCGCTAGGTGGTCGGTACACCAGACAGACAGCCAAGCTCTCCTTAGTGCCCCACACTAGGCCAACACATTCAATGCCGGAGATTGATGGTGATAGCAGAGCCCTGAAAGAGCAATCCTCCCAAATTAACAACACTACCCCCTCCCCCTGACCTACAGTCCGCTACTGGAGGAGGGCGGAGAATCCCGGGGGTGCTATCTCATTCAGGGCGACTACTTCACCTTCACGCACCCAGGTCTCCATCACACAAGCCAGGTCAACCCCCAGCGAGATAGAAAAGTCTCGCACGGTGACGGTTTTATTGCCTATAGACCTGGCATTGCACAACACCAGTGACAGAGGTGGGTAATCCCTGCTCACTCTACCCTTGTCTCTCGGGATGGGGCATAGATTGGAAGAAGTTCGAGCATCACCACATCTCAAAACCCTTCGCGATGCAAGCTATCCCCAAATAATTAAAACCTGGTGTACAACACAAAAAAGCATGCAACATAATTATCTCATACAATATAGGAGGTCTTCAGTACAAAACCAGAGGCAAGCTTTTTAATTAGCAAACTAACTAAGACACGATATTGGTAACTTATGCGAGAAGAGAGAGACTCCGCTCTTCAGTCGGCAAGGATTACACACCAGGATTGAAAGCACACAGAGATTCTGTTGATCAGCTCAGTGACCCGCAACCTGTGTGACCCACCAAGTCAAATATAGCATGCTATTGGCCATGTATGACTGTGAGTGAGATGGCAGGATGTGCACCAAGAGCCCACTATAAAACCCTGAAAACTTGGGTACATTTGTAGGCTTTTCATCAGCAAAAGGAACAGGGCGAGCACCTGATACAGTGGTACCTCGGGTTAAGTACTTAATTCGTTCCGGAGGTCCGTACTTAACCTGAAACTGTTCTTAACCTGAAGCACCACTTTAGCTAATGGGGCCTCCTGCTGCTGCCATGCCGCCAGAGCACGTTTTCTGTTCTCATCCTGAAGCAAAGTTCTTAACCTGAAGCACTATTTCTGGCTTAGCAGAGTCTGTAACCTGAAGCGTATGTAACCCGAGGTACCACTATATCTACATTCAAAAATCTTGTCTATTAGCAAAAGCACCAGCTCAGTTTCATCTCTCTGGTGCTTTAACACCCCGGCACCAATGCCGTGTGAAATTCCTTCCCCCGATGCCAGTTCAGTTGGAACGAGCCTGCCAAGTTTTTATCAGCTCCTCTAATAATATTGAGAGGTGGCCCTGTGCCACTTTCCATCTCCATGCTAGGCACAGGATGGCAAACCTGTTCATTTATTCATAGGCCTACCACTGGCTGCTTTTGTATCAACTGAATAAAGACCGTAACTCAACCTCTGGGATCCATTCAGCCCTAATGAAACAGGCAGATAAAGATACACTGCATTGATAATAATAATAACAACAGGATTGTTTTACCTGTAAGGGGGCAGGGGGAGAAGGAGGCAGCAACAACTATGCTTGAAAGACCGCCACCATTGCAGGTGGTGCTGATATTAAATCTTCTAATATCAGAGGACTATATGCAAATATTTTGCTAGTTAGTACAATGCATGAGTCTCTGCTCCTGTAGCTCAGTGGGGCATGTTTGGAATTCGGGAGATCCCAAATTCAATCCTCAGCATCTCAAGATAGGACTAGGTAAGACTGTTGCCTGAATCCCTAGACAGAAATCATCTGTCAAACACACCATCCCCAACCTGGTGCCCTCCGTATGTTGCTGGACTCCAGCTGCCATCAGAATGGGCAGTGCTCAGGGTTGATGGGAGGTATAGCCCAAAACATCTGGGAGGTATTGTTATAAGAATTTTAAGGTCTTATATATACAGTGGTACCTTGGGTTAAGAACTTAATTTGTCCCGGAGGTCCGTTCTTAACCTGAAACTGTTCTTAACCTGTGGTACCACTTTAGCTAATGGGGCCTCCTGCTGCCGCCGCACCGCAGGAGCACGATTTTTGTTCTCATCCTGAAGCAAAGTTCTTCACCTGAGGTACTATTTCTGGGTTAGCGCAATCTGTAACCTGAAGCGTCTGTAACCCAAGGTACCACTGTATAAAATAGATGTTCATAAATGTACCAAGCAAACAACATACAAATATGTAAATCACATGTCTGAAACCCACAGAAAAGTCCTGAAACCATTTTCTCTCTCCCAAAATGACCTCAAATATTTCTCTGCAAGGTCAAAGGAAATGGGAAAAAACCTCCCCATTGTCTCTGTGCTCACAAATCCTGCCTTAAGGGCACATTTAGGGTGTGAATAGGGTGAGCCTGTGACCTGGATTCGGGAATTAAATAGTTATAATAACAAAAGAGTGGTCAAAACCCAGATAATGCAATCCGGTAACATGCCAGACAGGAGATAACACACTCAGGATTCTGTTTTAGATCGCCCCCTGTGATGTATGTATGATGTATTGGGGGAGGTGGTCCTGGGATACACCCCTTCTGTGATGTATGTATGATGTTTCTGGGGGTGGTCTGGAGTTTGAGGGTGGGCAATTTTAAAAGAATAGTATAGTTAAAGCCATGGTTTTCCCAGTAGTGATGTATGGAAGTGAGAGCTGGACCATAAAGAAGGCTGATCGCCGAAGAATTGATGCTTTTGAATTATGGTGCTGGAGGAGACTCTTGAGAGTCCCATGGATTGCAAAAAAGATCAAACCTCTCCATTCTTAAGGAAATCAGCCCTGAGTGCTCACTGGAAGGACAGATCCTGAAGCTGAGGCTCCAAGACTTTGGCCACCTCATGAGAAGAGAAGACTCCCTGGAAAAGACCCTGATGTTGGGAAAGATTGAGGGCACAAGGAGAAGGGGACGACAGAGGATGAGATGGTTGGACAGTGTTCTCGAAGCTACAAACATGAGTCTGACCAAACTGCGGGAGGCAGTGGAAGACATGAGTGCCTGGCGTGCTCTGGTCCATGGGGTCATGAAGAGTCAGGCACGACTAAACGACTAAACAACAACAAATTTTAAAAGTCTCAGAAGGTATTGCAGGATGTCTGCAGTAAATATTAATATTTATCTTCAATTGCATTTTGCCGCTTCTTTAACTTTTTATATTGTACTTCGTTGCATCACAGTTTGAATCTTAAGGGATGCAGATTGTAATATGATACAGTGGAACCTCGGTTTTTGAGCGTCTCGGAAGCTGAATGTCTTGGAAGCCTCAAAGCCGAAAACCCAGAAGTAATTGCTTCCATTTTTGAACGCTCCTCGGCAGTTGAACGGCTTCCACTGCATTTTTTTTCTTTTTTCTCGATGGATTTTGCCAATTGCCCATTGCTCCTCGGTTTCCGAACGTTTCGGAAGTCGAACAGTCTTCCGGAACGGCTTACGTTCGAAAACCAAGGTTCCACTGTACAAGAAATAAAAGAAGCAACAAAAATGCAATTAATTAATTAATAATTAAGTGGTTTGCCAAGACCATCAGCAATTTTCAAGGGGTCCACGGGGGGGAGTTTGAGAGCTCCTGCTCTAGAGGGTATTCTGGCAGCCTTGAAGACAAATAATATAGTGGGGTGTATGGAGTATTACCTGAGGGACGCGGGTGGCGCTGTGGTCTAAACCACAGAGCCTAGGGCTTGCCGATCAGAAGGTTGGCGGTTCGAATCCCCACGACGGGGTGAGCTCCCGTTGCTAAGTCCCTGCTCCTGCCCACCTGGCAGTTCGAAAGCATGTCAAAGTGCAAGTAGATAAATAGGTACCACTCTGGCGGGAAGATAAACGGCGTTTCTGTGTGCTGCTCTGGTTCGCCAGAGGCGGCTTAGTGATGCTGGCCACATGACCTGGAAGCTGTACGCCGGCTCCCTTGGCCAATAAAGCGAGATGAGTGCCACAACCCCAGAGTCGGCCACAACTGGACCTAATGGTCAGGGGTCCCTTTACCTTTATCATTATGGAGTATTATGGCAAGGATAGTACCTCTGGTGGGGACGCGGGTGGCGCTGTGGGTAAAAGCCTCAGCGCCTAGGGCTTGCCGATCGAAAGGTCGGCGGTTTGAATCCCCACGGCGGGGTGCGCTCCCGTTGCTCGGTCCCAGCGCCTGCCAACCTAGCAGTTCGAAAGCACCCCCGGGTGCAAGTAGATAAATAGGTACCGCTCAGGCGGGAAGGTAAACGGTGTTTCCGTGTGCTGCGCTGGCTCGTCAGGTGCAGCTTTGTCATGCTGGCCACGTGACCTGGAAGTGTCTCCGGGCAGCGCTGGCCCCCGGCCTCTTAAGTGAGATGGGTGCACAACCCTAGAGTCTGTCAAGACTGGCCCGTACGGGCAAGGGTACCTTTACCTTTTAGTACCTCTGGTGGGGGACACGTTGTGATCCTTCTGGGGCGGTTGATCCACCTCTGGTTCCCACCCTACACCCAGCTCTTACCCGTGGCTCCTAGAAGAAGCAGCCACACCTGAGGAATGGCTTTGACTTGCTGGGTCAACCAGGTGAGGGTAGCCATTAAGTCTTAAAACCTCAGTGAGGGGCAGATGGGGCTTATCCACCTGGGAATGAACTTCTAGGACAATGAAAACTCTGATCCTAAACTTCCACTGCCTTGTGGGATATCTTCAGGAGAAGAAAAGGCTAAGGAGTAAACCAGGGGTCAGCAAACTTTTTCAGCAGGGGGCTGGTCCACTGTCCTTCAGACCTTGTGGGGGGCCGGACTATATTTTGGAAAAAAAATATGAACGAATTCCTATGCCCCACAAATAACCCAGAGATGCATTTTAAATAAAAACACATATTCTACTCATGTAAAAACACCAGGCAGGACCCACAAATAACCTAGAGGTGCATTTTAAATAAAAGGACACATTCTACTCAAAACATGCTGATTCCTGGACCGTCCATGGGCCGGATTTAGAAGGCGATTGGGCTGGATCTGGCCCCCGGGCCTTAGTTTGCCTACCCATGGAGTAAACCCTACAGAAATTCAGAGTAGAGTCCCTGAAGTGGTTGGATGACTCCTTGTAGGCCTCCTTCCAGCAACTCCTGCAGCCAAGCTGGTGCCAAATGTATTGCTCTGCTTTCCTTTGGTCCACATCAGCGTGGCCGAGAGGGGAGTCTTATTTTCTGGCCAGTCCAGAATCTCCATTCATATTTGCGCCCCAGGGAGGTCACTTCAGAGCCGCTAACGCAGTCGTTTGACTTCACTCCCGGAGGTGCACTCCATTGTCTCTTGAGACAGATGGATGCCAACAATAGCTTTGAAAAGCAACAACACCCTACTTAATTGCAGTGTTTCTCAAATCGGCTGCATTATAGTATATTGCTTTTTTTAAAAAAAAAAAGGATCCTGCCACCTTTGCTGCTTATTGGGCAAATTCTAAAATAATTTAGTGGGGAGCACTTTGCCTGTTTTCTTTCTGTTTGCTCTTTACTTCCTACAGTGACAAATGCGCCACAGCCAAGGAAATTGGTAGCTGGAGAACGAAACAGAGAATGATGCTCAACCAAGCAGGGAAAAAATGTCAGCAATTACAAAGCTATCAATCCACCAGTGCACTCCTGGATATATTGTGCCGGCATGGAAAGGTGACGTTGGAATGAATCTTGCTTGTATCACATTTCTCAGGCTTTGCAAAGCACAGCAAACTCTCACCTTGATTACTGCCCGCCCCAATCTGAGATGCCAACCATAGTTTTCAAAGGAATGGATTATACCAAATATGCCTTGGTTGCTATTGCAAGTGCTGCGAGCTGAGCAGTAGAAAACATGCTCTCTGCATGCAATCAATCCCAGCGTTAATCCCTTCCATCTCCAGATAGGGCAAAGAAAGGAGCCCACCTGAGGTGCGGCTGTCAGTCAGTGTAGACCATATTGAGCTAAATTGACAGAGTCTCGCATGAAAACATATCAAGTTTAATCTCCAGAAAGGGTTGGGAAGGACTCCTGCCCCAAGTGATGCAAAACAGCTGCCAGCCAGTGTCAACAACAATGAGCTAGATGGACCAAAGATCTGATTTGGCTTTCTTTGTCCCAGAGAGAATGAACACCAGTCGACTAGTTCAGATGCAACACCAAATTATGGTTTAGCAAGACAAAAACGAGTCTCAAACCTGTGCCCTCCCCACTCCAGAATGGCTACAAGGAGAGGGGAAGCACCAGTTGCCATGTTCAAAACTAACCTGAGATCCTCCTTTACATCTAAAAGTCCGGAGAACTCTGGTTAGTTTCAATTATGGTTAGAGGGGAAAACAAGGAACACAAATCACAGTTTGATCGTGGCTTCTTCAAATTAATCACTGTTCGGATGAAATGAGAAAGACTGATTAGTTCAAAAGCGAAAGCAGATCCTTCCAATTCCCTTTCCCTGAGAAGAGGCAATAGGAGCACATGAGCCCAAGACTCCTGCAGCTGTAGGCACATAAACACTGTGTTCAATCCAAAAAGATAGCATTACTCTTACTATGACTATAAAACAAAAAAAAATCAGATGGCTTCGCAGCATAAATACCATTTTGGCTGTCCTTATTTTTATCTGCAAGCCACCTTGAGTCGCTGCCAGGGGAAAAAAGACGGAAGTACAAACAAATATACAATAATAATGTTGTTATTGGCATCCATCTCTCGAGAGAGAGAGACAACGGAGTGTGCCTCCAGGGGTGAAGTCAAACCATTATGTTTGCAGCACTGAAGTGACTTTCCTAGGGTGCAAGTCTATAAATAACAATAACAATAACAACAATAATAATAATGCCATTGAAGTGACATCCACGATAAACACCGAGAAAGAAGAAAAGGGGCCCTAATTATTAATATTATTAGGAACAATAGCAACTTATAAAGCATCAACAACAACAACCAATCCTAAGCACTGAACAGAGATGAACAACAAAGGCTTACCATCTCATAGACACAATGCAAAAGGGAAAAGGGAGGGAAAGAGGAAACAAGGAAGTCCATGCAGCAATTCTTGAAGTTACATAAGCCCAGCAGTATCATCTGATTTGGGCAAGTGGGCCTCCCTGCTGCTATGCAGATGCAGACACGCACAACCCACCAGCCTTAATTTCCCTAGCCAACATGTGTCTTTTCAACACTGCAGTCTAAAAGGTTACTGAGACCTGTGCCACGCAACCTGTTGTCCGTAACACAGGGTGGCTAAGGAAAAGATGCTTGGCCCAAGGGCGAAAATCAGACACAAGGCCTGACTTTCACACGTGAAATGCTGTCAAGGATGCATGCCTTTTTTATGAATTGCATTGATGTGTCAATATTATAATGTGTCTATTGAGCTATAGATAGATATAGATAGATAGATGATAGATAGATATAGATGATAGATAGATAGATAGATAGATAGATAGATAGATAGATAGATAGATAGATAGATAGATAGATGATAGATAGATAGATAGATAGATAGATAGATATAGATAGATAGATAGATAGATAGATAGATAGATAGATAGATAGATAGATAGATATAGATAGATATGTTGCAAGTCGCTTGGAGCCATCAGTTTAATCGGCAGCTATAAAGTCTAACCAAAACCAACAACAATTAATAGCAATGCCTTACCCGGAGTCTGACCATAGGTTTATGTCGCCCAGTACTGTCTGTTCTGACTGGCAGCCACTCACTAAAGTCCCAGGTCTTTCCCAGCACTGACACCTGAGACCCTTTTATAACAGGAGATGCCAGCATCTGCACCCGGGACCTTCTGCATATGCCCTCTGCCCCTGAACTGTGATCCCTATTCAAAATTAAAACGAAAACAGCAACAACACAAAACCTTTTTCCGCTCTACAAGTGAGACTCGATGCTTCCAGAGCACCCTAGAGGGAATTGTGGCTTTCTTCCTCAAGAGCTTAATTGCTTTAGAGATACTCCTCTTTAAAACTCCTGCCTATTGATTTATTTTTTCTTTAAGGCAAAGTAAACAAGGCATAAGAAAGCTGCCAGCACAGAGAGATGTTAAATTGGCAGCAGATGGCAAAATGGAGAGCCTGTACAGGAAAGAAGGAAGTTCCAGCTGGTGATATAGTGTAGGGTGGACACAAGCCAAGGGTTTCCAGAAACTGTTCCCAAAAATGACCCAAGAGTGAAACGTTATTTCTATTTAGGATTCACCTATCCATTGGAAAAGCCTGGTCTAGTTCTGAGTCACATCCAGAGCTGCCAGGATTCATGTAATGCAGGGAAAGGGATGCGGGTGGCGCTGTGGGTTAAACCGCAGAGCCTAGGACTTGCCAATCAGAAGGTCGGCGGTTCGAATCCCCGCAACGGGGTGAGCTCCTGTTGCTCAGTCCCTGCTCCTGCCAACCTAGCAGTTCGAAAGCACGTCAAAGTGCAAGTAGATAAATAGGTACCACTCCAGCGGGAAGGTCAATGGTGTTTCCGTGTGCTGCTCTGGTTCTCCAGAAGCGGCTTAATCATGCTGGCCACATGACCCAGAAGCTGTATGCCGGCTCCCTCGGCCAATAGAGTGAGATGAGCGCTGCAACCCCAGAGTCGGCCACGACTGGACCTAATGGTCAGGGGTCCCTTTACCTTTACCTTTAATGTAGGAAAGCTGTGTGTACAACTGAGTCTATGCAGCGAACCAGCAGGGCTCCAGGTTTGAGCACCTCCCTCGGCCAGGTGCAAGGTGCTGAAAGCCAACTCAGGCCCACAGAGTCATCTGACAGGGCCCATGGCATCTCCTCCTGTGAGGCTCTGCCCCCCCCCCCAACTCTCAGCCTGCTTGCAGAGTCATTCTGCTGCCTAGTCACTGCAGGCAGAGAAAAAGGGAATGGCAAAACAAGCAGGCGCTAAGCTTCTTAAGAGGGCCGTGTGCCACTGCTATAATGCAGAGGACCTGGGATGGATGTGATGTGTGACAGCACGGTTGGTAGAGCATGAGGCTCTTAATCTCAGGGCTGTGGGTTCAAGACTCATGTTGGGCAAAAGATTCCTGCATTGCAAGGGGTTGGACTAAACAACACTTGTGGCCCCTTCAAAAATCTACGATTCTATGAGTCCATGTTTGGTTGTATATGGACAGGTGTGACCAGTGTACAGTGGTACCTCAGGTTAAAAACTTAATTCATTCCGGAGGTCTGTTCTTAACCTGAAACTGTTCTTAACCTGAGCTCCCACTTTAGCTAATGGGGCCTCCTGCTGCCACCGCGCGATTTCTGTTCTCATCCTGAAACAAAGTTCTTAACCTGAGGTACTATTTCTGGGTTAGCGGAGTCTGTAAGCTGAAGCGTCTGTAACCCGAGGTACCACTGTACATGCCTTTGGCCCTACTGCCACTAGCATGAGACACCCCCCCCCCCAAAGGTTATCCATCAGGGAATGTGGAACATGGATTGAAAAAGTTTCTCTCGCAAGCCTGGCCCCCTCAAAACTAGATTGATTCCTTCTTTTCAAACTGGTCATTCCAAGAAGCTCAGAGGTTCTCTCTTCTGCCATTTTATTCCTACAACCAGGGCTTTTTTCCCAGCCGGAACTCTCCGGAAGTCTGTTCCGACACCTCTCAAGTGGGTGTCATTGCCATTATAACAGAACAAGGGAGGCGTTCATGGCGAGTTCTGGCACCTATTTTTACAGAAAAACAGCACTGCCTACAACAACCATGTGGGGTAGGATAGCTAAGAGCAGGGGACAGCAAACCTTCTCAGCAGGGGGCCAGTCCACTGTCCCTCAGACCTTGTGGGGGCTGGACTATATTTTGGGGTGTGAAATGATGCAAGAGCACCACGAGCCCCAGTGGCTGCTTACCTGTGTCTTGTGAGTGGTAGGGGCTGGTGGCGGCGGTGGAGGGACAATGAGCAGTGTGCGAAAGGGCTCTGGAGAGGGGCTGCTTAAAATGGCAGCTGCTGCTGCTGGCACCAACAAAGCCCAGCCCCCCTCCCACTCTAGGCAGGGCAGGGAGAAGCCAGGAGGAGGGAGGGAGGAGGCGCCACCACCACCGCCGCCATGTGAGGGAGAGGGAGAGGGAAAGAATGTGTGCACTGGCAATCCATGCGGCAATTCCCAGACCACCTGCGGGCCGGATCCAGAAGGCAATTGCCTTACATTTGCCTACCCATGGCCAAGAGAAAGTGACTTGGATTATCCCATAAGGTTTGTGTCTGAGTGGAGATTGAAACTGTTTCCCCTTCTCTTGAGCCTCTATCCAGTAGATCACACTGGCATTGCTTTGCCCTGCTGCCACCCCCCCCCCCCAAATTCTCTTGGTCTCCACTTACTAGTCTTTTTTGATGTTCCCCAAAGTCCTGGAGAGAGAGGAGGGGTTTTCATATCTCCACCCAGCCATGAAGCAGTGCTGGGTAGCTTGAAAACAAATTGACATCTCTCAAGTCAAACCGACCCCAGAAGATTGTTTTGAGATTCAAACTATGGCTCTGCCTGCCTTAGCAAAAAGGACAAGATGCAAATGTAAGAAATATGAAGGAGAAGGCAACAAACAAGTTAATAAATGAGCGTGGAAGAGCACTTCACAGGCTCCTTACCTACAGTTACTGCAGAGAGAACGTTTTACTGAAGACACAGCTGATCATGGTGCAATGTAAATATCACCAGCCTCTTGCATAATCCATTTCAAGAAGCTTAACAAAAAATTAAAATCAGATTTATATTATATTTTGGAAGGGGGATTAGAGGTATTGTTATTTCAAGATTGCAAACTCAAATTAATTTCCACAGGCTCTGCTGCGAGCATTCAAAATACAAGCTGCATAAAAATATTATGTGTGGAGTACTAACAGGGCCAGCCCAAGACATTTTGGCACCTGAGGCAGACTCCAAAATAGCACCCCACCTCCATGCCAGGGAAGAAGGGAAGATCTACATCAGGAACAAGGGGAGAAGAAAGATTGACATTAGGACAGGCTTCCTCAGCCTCAGCCCTCCAGATGTTTTGAGACTACAGTTCCCATCATCCCTGACCACTGGTTCTGCTAGCTAGGGATCATGGGAGTTGTAGGCCAAAAACATCCGGAGGGCCAAGGTTGAGGAAGCCTGCATTAGGAACTGCTGCCCCAATGAATCCTGCTATCTGAGGCAGTCACCTCACCTTGCCTCACAGCTGGGCCGGCCCTGGATACTACACTGTTGATATTAAAATGTTCAGAGGAACTTGGCATTTGGGGGGACGTATTTGACCAAACTGCAGAAGGCAGTGGCGTGCTCTGGTCCATGGGGTCACGAAGAGTCAGACACAACTAAACAACTAAACAACAACAGAATGACAATCTTATTGTCCTATGAAACGTCCTGCATCCTCAGCCATTGTTGTCATGAAATAGCAGTATTTTGTTATTTTTATAATGAAAAGAAGGTGGAAGAACCAATAATAATAGGAAATCAGTAACTAAAGCTTTACCTTCTTTTAAACTCCAGGAGAGAACAGAAATTGACACTGAGCCATTTAACATACGAAGAGTCCAGCTGGATCAGACCAATGGTCAACCCAGACCCCTGTCCTCACAGTGGCCAATCAGATTCCTGTATGAAGTCTCAAAGCAGAACCTGGGTATAAGAACATTCTCCCCTCCTGCTGTTTCCAACAAATACTATTAAGAAACATACTGCCTCTGGGGGCAGATTAAAAGAAACTATTCAAGGGTGCTGTGGGTTAAACCACAGAGCCTAGGGCTTGCCAATCAGAAGGTCAGCAGTTCAAATCCCCACAACGAGGTGAACTCCCGTTGCTCGGTCCCTGCTCCTGCCAACCTAGCGGTTCGAAAGCACGTCAAAGTGCAAGTAGATAAATAGGTACCGCTTCGGTGGGAAGGTAAACAGCGTTTTCGTGTGCTGCTCTGGTTCGCCAGAAGCAGCTTGGTCATGCTGGCCACATGACCCGGAAGCTGTACGCCTGCTCCCTTGGCCAGCAAAGCGAGATGAGCGCCGCAACCCCAGAGTCGTCTGCGACTGGACCTAACGGTCAGGGGTTCCTTTACCTTATTCAAGGGCAATTAAGAGGCTGCTCATCCCTAATTATCCAGCTGTGCTCTACAAGAGTCGATAAAATGGCTAGAAGCTGTAAACAGGAAGCTTTTAATTAAAGACACAAGAAGCTTTAAAAGGCTCGGTATTGCTTTGCTTGTCCACACTGGCATCAGCTGGTGCTCCAGCTGTGTTTTACCACGAACAAAAACAAATCACCCATGAGTCACATCGGAAAGGACAACAAAGATAATACTGGATCATTAAAAAAAGACAATGGTGACGTGGGTTTTCCAATTTGCAAAGGATGGCAATTACCTGAAAACCGTATCCTTTCTTACTTTCTCAGATCTACAAAGAGGGCAACAGGATTTCACCTGTGGAATCATAGAATTGAAGAGTTGGTACTCCTACCACCCTTAGACGGGGTAGGGGGAATGGCAGCCCAGGAAAGGGTTTTCTCTGTAGCAGCCTCTACATTGTTGGACAGAGATGCAGGTTTGTAGCATCTTCACTGTACAGAATAAATGATGTAAGGAGGGAGCTGCAGCCCAAGATAGGAAAAGACGTAGTAAGGGAACACCTAGCTACTTTAAAGGAATATATATATATAGTTGCCATTGCAAGAGATTGGAGAGCCCAGAGCTTAGTTGGTTGCGTTCGGTTGGTTGCAGTGCGATTCGTTTGTTTGTGGGCTGAGGGGTTGTTGGGTCGGATTAGCCATATTGATTTGTATGCTGTTATGGGGGAATAGTATAGTTATATATAGTTAAAGCTATGGTTTTCCCAGTAGTGATGTATGGAAGTGAGAGCTGGACCATAAAGAAGGCTGGTCACCAAAGAATTGGTGCATTTGAATTATGGTGCTGGAGGAGACTCTTGAGAGTTCCATGGAACCTATCCATTCTGAAGGAAATCAGCCCTGAGTGCTCACTGGAAGGACAGATCATGAAACTGAGGCTCCAATATTTTGGTCACCTCATGAGAAGAAAAGACTCCCTGGAAAAGACCCTGATGTTGTGAAAGATTGAGGGCACAAGGAGAAGGGGACGACAGAGGACGAGATGGTTGGATGTTGTTCTCAAGGCTACCAGCATGAGTTTGACCAAGCTGCGGGAGGCGGTGGAGGACAGGGGTGCCTGGCACGCTCTGGTCCATGAGGTCACGAAGAGTTGGACACAACTAAACAACTAAACAACAATGGGGGAATAGATCATTGTCTTGTGCTGTAGAGTGGTACCTCAGGTTACAGACACTTCAGGTTACAGACTCCACTAACCCAGAAATAGTACCTCAGGTTAAGAACTTTGCTTCAGGATGAGAACAGGACTCGCGGCGGCGGCATGGCAGCCGCAGGAGGCCCCATTAGCTAAAGTGGTACCTCAGGTTAAGAACAGTTTCAGGTTAAGAAAGGACCTCCAGAACAAATTAAATTCTTAACCTGAGGTACCACTGTATATGTGGTAAAGGGGAGCCACACCACGGTGAAGACATCCTCCTTTGCTTGCCCCCATGTTAGCTTAAGTTCATTGGTTAACTTTTCTAATAGGGCAGTTTCCCATACATTTTGGAACCAGTGGTCTATATTCACTCCTGGTGGGTCTTTCCAGTGTCTAGTTATGATGTTTCAAGCTGTTGGGTGACTTATCAGTTTCTTGACATACTTTGTTTATATTCCTTTTCATTTCTTTAGCCTATGGCAACTCGCAGAATCCACAACTTAAGTTTAGTGCATCAAATAGCTTGAAGGTCAGATAAACAATTCATTTCAGAAAGGTGAAAGCATGTAACACACAATACAATGCCATATATATATATATCTCACAGAGAGAAGCATCCTCTACAGTGACTAACAATATGACCTTTGACAAACTCACCAAATGGAATGTTAAGCAATAACGCACTTGTGAAACAATATGCTGATGACAGGGAGAATTTTTAAAAAGAAAGGAAGATCTAAGCATAGATCTTACACCAAGGAACACATCAAAAGGGAAAGATAAATTGAACTTGAAAGCGATGCATTTGTTCTTCTGTGCCCTTAACGAAGCAAAGCACTTTGTAGTTTATTTTCCATCAGCATGACATTTGGAAAAAATCTGCTTTTGAGGATCTCTCCCCCTCCCTCCCTCCACCATGCGCGCACACACAAACCCAACCAATATTGTAATCTTCAGCATAAGCTGATAGTATTCATACACATCTTTGTGCAAAAACAATATTGCTCTGAAACGCTTTGTGCGCTCCTAACCATTTCATTGAATCATAGAAATGTAGAGCTGGAAGGGACCCTGAGGGTCATCTAGTCCAACCCCCTGCAATGCAGAAACCCTGCCTGCAACTGTTCCTGGGTGGGCTCAAACTACCAACTAGCCAGATTGTGCCACCACCTTCCTAGGAAGCCCATTCCACTGTCAAGCAGCTCTTACCATCCGAAGGTTCTTCCCAATGCTTAGTCAGTATCCCTTTTCTTATATTTGAATCCATTGGTTTGGGTTCTACCCCCTGGAGCAGCACAAAACAAGTGTGCCCCATCTTCCATGTGCTATTTGAAGGTGGCCATCATCATCCATCTGAATTGTGAAACTACAGATTTAACTAAGGTTGAACAAATTCATGCTTCACCCTGTGGCAACTTCTTTTAATTGTGAGGGTCATCTACCCTGGCTAGCAAGGTAAACATCTTCCAGGGGAAGGGGCCTAAGAAGGCAGCAATTTCTGTTGTAACTTGTATTAATCACAATCAGCGCTGTTTCTGCCCTGCTGCATTTGGGGTCTGCCAAATAACTACTGTATTTTTCGCTCTAGAAGACGCACCAGACCACAAAACGCACCTAGTTTTTGGAGGAGGAAAACAAGAAAAAAAATTCTGAATCTCAGAAGCCACAACAGCAAGAGGGATCGCTGTGCAGTGAAAGCAGCAATCCCTCTTGCTGTTCTGGCTTCTGGGATAGCTGCGCAGCCTGCATTCACTCCATAAGACGCACACACATTTCTTCTTACTTTTTAGAAGGGAAAAAGTGAGTCTTATAGAGCAAAAAATACGGTATGTTATTCGTCTTGCTGCTCGCTACTTAATGTAAGTTACATAACTATATACATAACTTACATTCATTTCAGTGTAAAGGAAACAACAAAGCAATGTGTGTTTTTAAAAAAGTAATTATTCAGGTCCTCCCTTAAAGAGGGCACGTATTGCGGTGAGACCTGGAAAACCGACACTCTGTGTTGTGGGTGGGTACGACTGGTCAGCCACCACACCCAATTGGTAGGTCCCTCATAGCTGGGTACAATCTGGCCAATGGGATGCAGTCCAAACAGTTTGAGCGACCTATTTATGCCCATGCATGTGACCCAGAGCTTCCTCTTTTGGCGCGTGCATTCGGAACACCCGCCCACCTCTCCCTACTTTTAGGGCTTTATGCTTGACCTTGCTATGCCGTTGTGTGTCGTCTGTCGTTGGGACAGGGGCATGGCAGGAATTTTCCCCACTTGGCTGATTGGCTGGTGCCATTTGGGTTTCGCCTGCCACGTAGCAAATCGTCACAACTTGGAATGTTGCAGATAGGCTCTGGTTCAGGTGATAGGGATGGGAGAACTGTCTTGCCATCCATTAAAGGAATCCGGGGACTCAATGGTTTGGTCAACCCCTGTGAGGGGGTTGTGCCAGTGCCTGAGTCCAGGGGGATATTTGGGTGGCGGAGTTCGCCCATTCCCAGCTTTCCGCTTATCCAGGTGTTCACCCTAGGCTGACCTATGCTGGAACCCTGGGTCAGCGCTACCTGCATGGCAGGGAGCTAGTCGAAACAGAGCCTATGCAACCAGTCACTTTCTGTAATCAATAAAGTTGTGGCCTAAATTCTGCCAAAAACCAAAACCAAAATTTGGGTCACGTGTTTATTTATTTAGTGGGGAGGTTTCTGGGTCTGAACACGCAAATAATGCATCACTTGCAGACTTAAAAACAAGAACAACATGAGCAAATAGTGATCATATTCAGTTGTCAGATTTCCATTCCTGACCACAGACTAATGTATAAACTGCAGCAATTTCTGCTTCCTTTTTTATTTTTGCTGGTGGTGGAAAGGACCGGGGATAAAGGGGAAAGTGAGTGGAGGAACCCTTAAACTTTTTAGCATCAGGCACATTCCAGCCATGCTAAACTCAGATGTTTCTAGCCGGCCAGCCCTTCCATATCTCTCCATTTTCCATCCAGGCAAGCAAGAGGCATTCTTACAGTTGAAGAGCACAGTGCAGCCATGTCAAAGCATGTCGGAGGTATTGAGGCTATTAGTATTGCACATGCGGAAGCAAACTGGATGAATAAAAACCAACTCTTCTTTGAAATGAAAATTCTCCAGTCCAAAAATATGGTTCAAAAGCTTTAGGACAGAACTTTACTCCTAAACAACTTAAAACAATAAAGTTACATTTAGATAGTTGCATAGTATGATACAGTGGTACCTCGGGTTAAGTACTTAATTCGTTCCGGAGGTCCATTCTTAACCTGAAACTGTTCTTAACCTGAAGCACCACTTTAGCTAATGGGGCCTCCCGCTGCTGCTGCGTGATTTCTGTTCTCATCCTGAAGCAAAGTTCTTAACCTGAGGTACTATTTCTGGGTTAGTGGAGTCTGTAACCTGAAGTGTCTGTAACCTGAAGCATCTGTAACCCGAGGTACCACTGTATACTGAATGTCTTAATTCATATCTTACATCCAGAGCTAAAAAAAATTCAAAGTTCTGTCTCCCCTTCAAACAGCCTCCATTCGCCTGAGGCTGTTTTGCTAGAAAAAGAGATTAGCACGTCCATGCTCCCCAGGGTGCTATGGCACCCCATGTGAGGCCAAAATTGGATGTCTGCACACCCCCCCCCCATGCTGCCTTCCCAAAGGCAGTTAAGGAGGTGCCTTCCCATCTCCTTCTCAAAGCTGGGGAAGTGATAACTAGGCTTTGGGAAGGATGTGGAAGGGCTCTAGGTCCTTGCCAGAGCCTCACACTTCTTCCCAAAGCCCAGCACTTCGCTTACCAGGCTTTGAGATGGTGCCCAGCTCAGCACCCAGTGAGTGTGCACTGCTCACTCAGCCCTAAATCCACCCCTGTCTATATGTGTATCCCACCTGGGAACGGTGAGCATACCAACATCCCTGGGCTTTCACTCTCCCCATCTGTGTAAAATCCACTACACTTCCCCATTACAGCAACCACAGGTGTCTTAAGCCTCAATTTATCTGAAGGCCTTAAGGGAAAGGAATTCACATTCAAAGGAATTCACATTCACACATATTGGCTGAAGTCCCGCCAGCCACAAAAGGAAAAAGATGACTAATCGGAGATGGAACCTAGGCAATTTCATAAAAGAAAACAAAATATCTCACCCACCCAGATTCGACTTTTTTTTTTTTTAAAGTGTTTTCTGCTTCGGCACGCTCCTTTGAAACACAGTTTAGAGCTCCTAGCCCCAAAGGCATAATGGTATGGCCACTAGCAGAAAGAGATTGCATTGTGAAAAGATGCCCACATAAGGGAAATGAATGTATTGCGGGTCAAAATGATGCCATCAAAATCCCCTTCCTTGCGGGTGGAGGAGGCCTGGAGTTCTTAATTTTGAAAGAGAGATGTGCTGGGGTTTAAACCTGCCTGGAAATCAAATCTTCTAGCTTGAAAAATTCTCAGCTGTCTGGAGACTCAGTGGAGAACAATGAATCACACATGGTACAGAACTAAGCATCTTTTGATCACCATGTCTGAAACCAGGACTTAAAAGCAAGCTCTGGGGCAGAACCACTCCCTGGTTCAGAACATGACTCTGCCAGGAGCCACCGTGTATGGGGAAGGGGAGCGGAGAAAGGCTCTTGAACATTCAGATCTACCCCAGAGAAGAGTTCCAGACTGGATTAGACTGTCCTTAATGCCGTGGATAAAAACAACACTCCATCACTTTCCAGGCATCTGAAAACCACCATTTTCCTGCAGATGCTCTGAGAAAACAAGGAGGCCCCATTTGCAATATACATTTCAAACAGGTTGAGACCACTTCAAACAGCCATGGCTCCCCCTGGTCTCCACCGCCCAAAATAATTGAAGTTACAGTTTGTTAAAGGTGCTGAGAGTTGTTAGGAGACCCCTATTCCTCACACAGAGCTATAGGTCCCATCATTAACTGGGACTGGGTCAACTGTCTGTTTTGCAGTGAACCCAGCATGTCGCACTCTCGGGCACTCCATTGCCCAGGAGGGGTCCCAGCCAGAGATTAATGGGAGGTAAGGGGCATTCCTCCCCATACCTTTCAAGGGTATTGAAAGGGCATTACCCACAACCATCCGTTAGTGCCTTTTTTCTCTTTTTTTCTCTTTTTTTTTTTTTTGGTCTGTGAGCAGGGGTAGAAATCCCTGTCTCCAGGACAAAAAGGTGAGGGCACTGGGCTCAATGGCTCCATCCAAGAACAGCCCCTGCAAGGGATCGTGGTGAGCTGCAGAATACCTTTGAATTTGGACATACCGTAATTCGCAAGCAAAAGCGTGGTTACAAAGCATGGATCCACATGGATCCTCAGGATTTTTGCATTGGGTCATCCCAAATTCACCATCAGATCACATAGCATGTCCATGGCTATAGCCTGCACCAAAAAAAATCACGCACCCACTGTTGCATGGAGCCGCAATGGCGCAAAAACCTGGTTACAAAGCACGGATCCACACGGATTCTCAGGATTTTTGCATTGGGCTACCCCAAACTCACCATCAAATCACATGTCTGTGGCCACAACATGAACCACAAAAATCACACATCCACTGTTTCGTTCAGAATAGTTTTTTTCTTGTTTTCCTCCTCTAAAAACTAGGTGCATCTTATGGTCAGGTGCGTCTTATGCAGCGGTAATTGGCAAGCAAAGAGGCATCCCTCTGAAAAGATCCTGATTTGTGCTGCAGGAGAAAATCATCTGTTTGGAAAGGTTCGGAAAGAACGAAAGATGCTAATTTCTGCTTTATTCAAGTGGTGGAAGGAGGGGAGGGGAGGCAATATTTTAAGTCATGTTTTTTTCTTTGGGATCTGCGTTATCAACCCTCCCCTAAAGCAATGGAATGCAAAGTTTTCGGGAAGAGTGGACTTTAAAGATACCTCTTTGCGATGGATTTATTTTATAACTAAGGACTTTGCCTGAAAATAGACGGAGAGCAAGAACCTTGAGGGATTTTGGCCACCCCTTGGAACTTTGTACTGTGAAATAAAAACAGTAAATAATAAAAGATTGTTAACAACTGGATTGTCTGTTAAGCACTCGGAAGAGAATACCAAATGTTTCTGTGTATAAGATGAGTGTGGTTCCCCCCCCCTATAGTCAAATGCTAAAATTTGGGGGTCGTCTTATACACGGATAGTGCAAAGGGGGGATGTGTGATTGGTGGCAGCCATGAGCAGGAGATTGTCAGTGATGAATGGGCTGGTGATTGGTGTCTGGGCAATCTCTGGGCAATTCCCCCCCCCCCCAAAAAAAAAGCTTAACAACTCTGGGCAACCTCCCCCCATTTCCTTAATTTCGAGTCCCAAAAAATAGGGGTCGTCTTATACACGGGGGCATGTTATACACAGAAAACTACGGTAAACTGTGGAACTGGATGTAGTGGAACAGAGGATCGCATAGTACCACAAAGTACTTGTTGCTCTGTCCTCATTTAATAAGAGTTGCCTGAGAGCCCTGAAATTCTAAATCTAAAAGAATATGCAGTTCCCAGTTAGCAGCTCAGCTCAGCTGCCAGTCTTAAAGTCTACTGTGACATCAGAGCAGCTTTGCTAAACACAGACCGGAGAGTGAAAAAGGTTCTCTGTGACACACAAAGTAGATCAGCCAATGGGATCAAAAGAGGCAAGGCAGGCAAAGAGGTCAGAGGTTGAGGAAGAGGCTGCAAGGGCAGAACCGCTGACACAGCCGATGAGGTAAAGCTGCATGCTGCTTGTTACTTGTCTATGCGCACTGCCACAAAAATGCCATCTTTCGGGACAGAAAGCCCCGCGGCATCTTGCGAGGTGCAAGGGCAAAGGTGAAGCTGTCTCATCCAAGAAGCTCAGTGCCAACTCGATGGCTTCCT